>NW_027187378.1:43910650-43940139 GCF_028583685.1 Petaurus breviceps papuanus | reverse complement strand
TATATATATATATATATATATATATATATATATATATATATATATATTTTTTTTTTATGCCACTCACATATTCATCCATTTCACCAAGATTGTCATGTGCATACAATTGGGCAAAATAATTCCCAATTATTGTTTTAATTTCCTCTTCATTTGGAGGTAGATTCACCCTTTTCATTTTTAATTTTCATAATTTGGTTTTCTCCTTTCTTTTTTTATCATATTGAATAAAGGTCTATCAATTTTATTTTATTTTTCATAAAACCAGCTCTTAGTTTTATTTATTAATTCAATAGTTTTCTTTTTCTTATTTTTGTTTTGTTTTGCTTTTTGGAGGGGGAAGGTAGGGCAATTGGGGTTAAGTGACTTACCCAACATCACATGGCTAGTTTTTGTGTTAAGTGTCTGAGGCCAGATTTGAACTCAGGTCCTCCTGACTCCAGGGGCAGTGCTCTATTCACTGTGACACCTAGCCCCTCCCCCCCCCAATAGTTTCCTTAATTTCAATTTTATTAATCTCTCCTTTGGTTTTCATTATTTCTAATTTAGTATTTCACTGGGGATTTTCAGTTTGTTCTTTCACTAGCCTTTTCATTGCATGCCCAATTCATTGACCTCCATTTTATCTAATTCATATTAGCATTCAGGGATATAAAACTTCCCCTAAGAATTGCCTTTGCTGCATCCCACAAGTTTTGGTATGTTGTCTCATTATTGTAATTCTCTTGTATGAAGTTACTGATTTTTTCTATAATTTTTTGTTTGACCCACTCATTCTTTAGGATTAAATTATTTCGTTTCCAATTAGTTTTCAGTCTATCTTTCCATGGCCCTTTATTGCATATGATTTTTATTGCATCATGATCTGACAATGATGCATTTAATATTTCTGCTTTTCTGCACTGAATTGTGAGGTTTTTATGCCCTAGTACATGGTCAGTTTTTTTTTTAATGTGCCATATACCACTGAGTAAAAGGTATATTCCTTTTTATCACCATCCAGTTTTCTCCAGAAATATATCATATCTAGCCTCTCTAAAATTCTATTCACCTCCTTAACTTCTTTCTTGTTTATTTTGAGGTTAGATTTATCAGCTTCAGAGAGGGGGAGATTGAGATCCCCCACTAGTATAGTTTTGCTCTCTATTTCTTCCTCTAACTCCCTTAACTTCTCCTCTAGGAATTTGGATGCTATACCAATTGGTGCATATATGTTAAGTAATGATATTGCTTCATTCTTGATGGTACCTTTTAGCAGGATATAGTTTCCTTCCTTATATCTTTTAATTAGATCTATGTTTGCTTTTGCTTTACCTGAGATAAGGATTGCTACCTTTTTTTTTTCACTTTAGCTGAAGCATAATATATTCTTCTCCAGCCTTTTACCTTTACCCTGTGCATATCTCCTTGTTTCAAATATGTTTCTTGTAGACAGCATATTGTAGGATTATAGTTTTTAATCCATTTTCCTATCTGCCTCTGTTGTATGTGAGATTTCATTCCATTCACGTTCACAGTTATGATTACTATCTGTGTCTTTCCCTCCATCCTATTCCCTCCCCTGTTTATGTTTTTCTTTCTTCCTTCTCCCTTCCCCTCCTTAAGATTTTTCATGTGGCCACCACCTCCCTCAGTATTCCCTCCCTGTGACCCCCTTTACTTACCCTTTCCCCTTATTATTATTTCCCTCTCTTCTAACCACTTCCCCCTTTTTATCTACCCCTTACTCCTCCTACTGCCTGTGTAGCACAATGGATTTTTATACTTATCAGAGTATGTTATTCCCTCTTTGACCCCAAACCAATGAGAGTAAATTTCATACAGTGCTCCTCTCCCTCCCTCCTTTCCCTCTATTATAATGAGTTTTTTGTGTCTTTTCACTTTAGAATCTTAAACTTAACTGATTATATTGATCCCTCTTTGAACCAGAACAAATGAGAATAAAGTTCATATGATGTTCACCTCCCTCCCTCCTTCCTCTCTACTGTAGTATGTTTTTATGCCTCTTCCTGTGGCATAATTTAATTTACCTTTTTGTGTTTCATCCTTTCCTTTTCTCCCATTACAATACATTTGAACCCCTTAATAAGTTTTTTTAATCATAAGATTAGTTCATTTATACCATGCCCTCTATCTATGTATATCCCTTTTAAATGTTGTGATAATCATATAAATTTCAATATTGACAGGTATCAGCTTCTCATATAGGGATGTAAACAGTTTGATCTTATTGAATTCCAAGTTATGTACGTGTGTGTGTTTCCAATGTTTACCTTTTTATGTCTTTCTTGAGTCTTGTAATTGGAGATCAAATTTTCCATTGAGCTCTAGCTTTTTCATCAGGAAAGTCTGGAAGTCCCTTATTTCATTAAATGACCATCTCCTTGCCTGAAAGATTATCCTCAGTTTTGCCAGGTAGTTGATCCTTGGTTGAAGTCCTAGCTCTTTTGCCTTATGGAATATCAAATTCCAATCCCTCTGATCTTTTAATGTAGAAGCTGCTAGGTCCTGTCTAATCCTGACAGTAGTTCCACAATATTTGAATTGTTTCTTTTTGGCTGCTTGCAGTATTTTCTCCTTGACCTTGTAATTCTGGAATTTGGCTGCTATATTTCTTGGAGTTTTCAATTTGGAATCTCTTTCAGGAGGAGTCCAGTGAATTCTTTCCATAACTATTTTACCCTCTGATTCTAGGACTTCAGGACAGTTTTCTTTGACAATCTCTTGGAGAATGTTGTCCAGGCTGCTTTTTTCATCATGGCTTTCTGGTAGACCAGTAATTCTTAGGTTATCTCTGCTGTATCTGTTCTCCAGGTCAGTTGTTTTTCCAGTAAGATATTTTACGCTTTCTTCTAATTTTTCAATCTTCATGTTTTGTTTGACTGACTCTTGATGCATCATAGAGTCTTTAGCCTTGATTTGACTGATTCTAATTTTTAGTGAATTATTTTCCTTGGTTAGTTTTTGAAGCTCCTTTTTTAGGGAGATATTTTCTTCAGATTGATTTTGAACCTCCTCTCCCAGTTCACAAACTTTACTTTTTAGGAATTTGTTTTCCTCAGTGAGATTTTTTTCCAGTTTGGTCACTGTAGATTCAAATTTATCTTCTACCTCTCTAATTTGGGTTTTAAAATCTTTCTTGAGCTCCTCTAAGAATGCTTTTTGGGCTTGACACCAGTTCATATTTTCTTCTGTGCTCTCAGATGTGAGTATAGAGTCCATGTTGTCCTCTGAATTTGGTTGTTCTTGCTCACTATAATAAGATCAGATCAATTTTCTTGCTTTTCCCTTCTCAGCTTCCTTCTTTCCCATTGTGATTTCCCGTTTCCTGATTTCTCAGGCTGGGAGCTAAGGGCCTGGTTATTGACTTTGTGTGCTGTAGCCTCTGGGTGTCTAGACTTAGGGCAAGGCCAGGACTCTCAGTGTTTCCCCTGAGTTAGAGAGGGGTAGTCTGGCTGCTTCAGATTTCTGCTTCTATGCCCCTGGGCTACAGCTCAGGTAAGCTCAGCAGCTGGCAGCTAGCAGAGCTGCTGTCTGCAGATTCCCCTGGTAGTGCTAAGGCCCACCTGGGCTTGTGTTGATAGAGCTTGCTGGCTCCATCACCCTGGGCTTTGGGAGCTCCTGCTGGTCAGCTGAGGTGGGGCTTGTTGGGACCCTCCCACCCTTCACTTCAGACTCCTTACTGCCTCAGATATACCCTTTCTCAGTAACTCCTAAGCCTGAGGCAATTTCACTATTTCAGGATTTTGTTTTTGGTGGGACATTTATCTCTGGATTTTTCTGGGTCAGAGAGGGAGAATTGGAGCAGCTGGGGTTTATTCTGCCATCTTGGCTTCTGCAAATTCAGGTAGGTGATTTTTAAACTTCAAGGCTGTGGGTTGATAGTCCCAGGAGAAGCTGCTGTCACTGCTGTAGGCCCTGTGCTTTCTCTTACCCAGCTCTGACTGACCCTCTGTCCTGTGGTGAGATGGCTGTGAATTGCCCTTGGGGTGGGTGAGTCTGCTAGCTGGGCTCCTTCTCACTAGACTGTGGTCTGCTCTCAGGTTTGTGCTGGTGTAGCCCCCATGTGCTCTGTGCTCCCCCTGCCCAGACCTACATGGGCACTTTTCTGGGCTGGGAATCTGCCTCGCTCTGTCTCCCAATGGATTCTGTCACTATAAAATCCATTCAGGTTCACTTTTTAAAGTTTAGTGACGGAATTCATGGAGGAGCTTAGAAACTTTCCTGCTTCTGTTCTGCCGTCTTGGCTCTGTCCCTCCAGCTCATTTTATAGATGAAGAAATGAGGCAAGGAGGGTTAAGTGACTTGCCCAGAGTCACACATATAATAAGTGTCTAAGGCCAGATTTGTACTCAGGAAGACTCATCTTCCTGACTCCAGACCCAGCACTTTATCCACTATGCTAGCTTCAAACTAGCCTGTTGATTATATCTTTAAAATCTCCCTCACATTTGCCAGCTCCAGGCCCTTTCTATTGCAAGCACCCTAGTTTAGACCCTCATTCCTTCTTTCCTTTTATTATTATAAAAGACTTTTAATTGTTTTTTTCTGTAGCCCAGTTCATCCCTGAGTAACTTTCCTACTACCCTGTCAGTTTCCCTCCAAATTTGTTAGTAGCCAAATAATGTATAAACCCTTGGCCCTAGCTTTGAAGATGATCAATACAAAGGCTGACTTTTCTGGCTATATCTCAAATTCCCCTTTGGGTTCTATATTCCAGCCAAACATAACTGTCTTTGTGCACTGCCATACCTTTGTTCATCTTATTTCAATTTTCCAAATGACACCTGAGAATAAGTATCAGTGGAAATACATCTTTCCTTTCAAGTTTCCTCACAAAAGCTATTTGCTCCATGAATCCTTTTTTGATCCTCCCTCCTTGCCCAGCCCATGGCCACTGTGGGTGAAAGTGATTTCTCCCTTCCCAGATTTCATACAACATTTTGTCTGGGACTTTCCTATATATGTAGCCACATTCTGCCTTATATCATTACTTTTTCTCGATATGTTTCCTCCTTTACACATCCTTGTACCCTCTTTGAAAGCAGGGATTCCATAATATGTATCATTGTGTCCCCAATACAAAGTATGATCACATTCACATTTGCAGAATTGAATATTTGTTGAATTGAATTAGCTCTTCCAGTTGATGTTCCATTCAACTTTTTAAGAAAAAAAGTCTAATTGGTGGAACTTCAGGCAGTTTATTAAAGGAGAGTGACTCATTTTAGGTAACTTGAGGTAAGTAACATAGGCAAATATCTACTCTAGCATTGCAAAGTATGATCATTTATCATTTTAGAAATGAACGTTTTTGGATAGTGCCTAAAATACCACAAAGTATAGTGGGGATAGAAAGACTGGAAAGGCAGCTATGATATAACAGAAGGAGCCTGGGATGGGAAGGCATAACCCTGGATCCCACTTCACTTGCACTCTTAACTAGCCTTATTACCTTATTCAAGTCACTTCCTGGTCTCTGGGACCTTGTTTTCTCACTTAAAAATAGAAGGCTGAACTACATGATCTCAAAGGACCTTTCAAGCTCTGAGATTATCTTACTCTGTGAAGAAGGGCTGTTCTAACAATGATTAAGCCTTTTGACAGAGTAGTAGATTAAATATGAAAATAGTTTCCACCCAGGAATGTGCACAATTTAATGCAATTTTTTTCCTCCTCTTCTCATTTTCTCTGACTCTCCTATTTTGCTCTCTCACTCTCACTCTTATGCTCTTGCCTCAACACTGTCTTTCCATTTTAACCCTCCCCAGGAGATCCATTAAAAAAATGGAATAGCTAGGACAAGGGGGAATAGTCAAAGTGAAATGGATGGAGCTGTCCCAAAATAAGAAGGACTCTAGAATAGTTCTTTTTTATATTGCCTCATGGTGTGATGAGTGTAGGAGCTATGAAGTGATCAGACGGTAAATTTAGGGCCAATAAAAAGAAGACACTTCACAGGGTGTGTAGCTGTCTTGCAAGAGCTGCTGACACTGAAGGTCAAGGAATTAAATACTCGAGTTGGATTTATACCAGGGCTGGAGGTTTTTTATGGCCAATACAACATTTATTGGTATGCTAAGATAAAGTTAATCAAATCTAGAGCTTCTTGGTGGGGGAAAGAAAAAAATTACCTTTGAAGATTTAGGAAGAAATTTCTTTCAGTCTGTGAATGTGTACGCGTGCGTGTGGATACACACAAAGTGAATTTCGTTTAGTTTTCTTGTTTGTTTGGTTTCCCCATCTCTAGAGGTTATTGGAAGTTCAGACTAGATTCATCGAACCAATGGACTGCCAAGAAAACAGGATGTTGCCCTGAACTAGCATGCATTCTGTGGCACATTCAGAACACATTTCTAGCATTGTTCTATAACGCTTTCTGACAAGACTAAACTCATTTGCCCCATTCCATAGAGGAATAAGCAGACCCAGAGAAGAGGGTGTGTCTTCTCATCCATGCCTTGCTTTTAGTCACTCTAGAAACAGAGCCGGAGCCACAATATTGATGCTTTTATTTCTTGTCTTGGGGGACAAAGATGAGTAGTGTGGAGAGACCCCAAGTTTTGTTTCTCAAGCATACCACTAAATCCAAAATAATGATACAGTCCACACAAACCCTTCCACTAAGGCAAAGCCACAGTGATAATAATAATCCAGTGACTCAGACTTGAAAATAGAACATCAGAGCCACTTTATAGATCTTCTAGTGAAAACCCCTCATTGTACTGATTGGAGAAGCTAAGGTTTAAGAGGTGATGAGACATGACAAATGCCATGTAGGGATAAGGTAAAAATTGGGACTAAGACCTCAGTCTTCTGTCCTCTTTCCTGTTAGATTGTGAATTCCTCAAGGTCAGGGACTGCCTTTTACCTTTCTTTGTAACCACAGTACTTAGCAGTTAGTGGCTGGCATATAAATGCTTAATGACTGACTTGTGTCCAGTGCTTTTTCTAAGATACTGCACTATCTCTTGTGAGTACAATCTCAGTCAATGGCTTATGAGTTTGGCATTTGTTTTTATAGTCTATCAACAAGTCCTAAATCTTCAGTGACTGATGATTTAATATATGTACCCAGAATGTACTCTGAAGGACCAGTGAGGAGGGCTAAGCCTTTTTTTAACTCACGACAATGATGATGATTGCAACTTATACTGATGTAATTTCTCTATAACTATAGTCTTAAGAGAGTTGCCTAAAGACGCTGAGAAGGAAAGGGGTTTGCCCAGGGTGATTCCCACCACAGGGGTCCAGAAATGAGACTTCAACCCAGTTCTTCCTCAATCCACTATAACATGCTGTGTATTATAATTTCCTTCATTTTACAGAAGAGAGTATTGAGACACAGAGATATTAAATGACTTCCCAGGTTGCACATTTAGTAATTCATAGGATCCAAACTCAGACCTTTGGACATTATAAAAAGAGCTCTTCCTATTAAATCTCACTGACTTCTTCACTAAAGCTTCCATCTAGAAAAGAAGCTTTCTAAGGTAAGATTTTTTTCATTACCTACTAGTATTAGAGTAAGAATTTGATTATGTTTCAGAAAACATGAAGAGATAATTTTTTTAAAAATCTGAGATTAAAGAAGGCTAAATCCTTAAACTGTAATGTGATTTGGAAAAAAAAATGAATGTGATCTTGGTGAGTTGAGCTTTAGGAATTATCCTGCTGAAAGTCCCCAAGAATTCTGGGAGATGTAGTGTGAAGTTGTAATCTTGAATGTATTGTCTTAGTTCACAAGGGTGTCTAAACTGGAAGTCTAAACTGGAAGCCAATGCCCATGCACTCTGTGGTTCAGATGATCTGGCCTTTCACCTATTTTTCACACATGATACCCCATTCCCTCTCCTTGTGCCATTTTACAGACCATTCCCTATCCCTAGGATTCCTACTCTCCCTCTCTCTGCCTCTTTGAAACTCTAATTTTCTCCAAAGCTTATCTCAAATATCTTCCCTCCTGAGACCCCTCCTGATCTACCCAACTACTAGGGACTTCTTCCCCCAAATTTATATTGTATTTATGTATTTGTTTTGCACAAATTATAAATATATGTGTTTAAAGCTATATGCATACTTTTATTTGTATATGGTATCCATATTGACAGAATATAAACTCCTTAAAAACATAAACTACCTTCCTTCCTTCCTTCCTTCTTTCCTTCCTTCCTTCCTTCCTTTCTCTCTCTCTCTCTCTCTCTCTCTCTCTCTCTCTCTCTCTCTCTCTGCCTTTCTCCTTCTTCATCCCAGTGACTAACATAGTCCCTGTTTTTTTGGGCACTTAATAAATATTTTTGATGAATCAATGGACAATTTTATCAAATGGATGGAGATTAGAAAAATTGATGAAAAAAAGAAAATGACAAATGTTGGAAGGATTGTGGGGAAATAGATACATTATTTCACTGTTGGTAGATACGTGAATTTATCCAGACTCTTCTGAAAATCAATGTAAAACTGTGTCCCTCCAAAACATACTCAACTATGCATCTCCTTTGACCAAACAATACCATTGCTATGTTTCTCTGCCTATACCCCAAAGAAATAAAAAGGGGAAAAGCACATATGTGAAACATACTTATTATAACTCTTTTTGAGGTGGTAAAAAACTGGTAGAAAATAACAACTGGAGAATGACTAAACAAATTGTGGAATATAAATGTAATAGAATACTATTGCATTATAAGAAATGATGAAAATAATTTAGAGTCTAAGGCGTGAATGTGAAGAAATAGTACTGATTTCCCTGAAAATATTGTCACCAAGGTTGGATGGCTGTTATAACGACCAAAAGGTTCTCCTCCCAGAGGGTAGAATCAAGCTCAACTATATAAATTTTCTGGGACTAGTGACTAGTGTGTCTGGTTTCAATTTTTTTTTTATTGTGATCAGTGACTATACAATCCAATTCAACAAAAATATATTAAGTGTAGGGCAGCTAGGTGGCACAGTGAATGGAGCACCGGCCCTGGAGTCAGGAGGACCTGAGTTCAAATCTGCCCTCAGACTCTTGACACACCTACTAGCTGTGTGACCTTGGACAAGTCACTTAACCTCAATTGCCCTGCCTTCCCCCTTCCAAATATATGTGTATGTATGTGTGTGTATGTATATATGTATATGTGTATATATATATATATATATATATATATATTTTTTTTTTTTTTTTTAAATCCTGATCAACATGAAAGGTCTGAATCTGGGTATGCTACACTCAGCCTCGTACTTCTTAAAAAGTAAACCTCTCATTTTATGTCTTTGTCAGGGCAGTATCTACTTAATATCTAGGGTCATTCTCTTACTCAATAAAACACAGAGGCTTCCTTTTGCTTCTGGAATCAAATATAAACTCGTCTATTTAGTTTGGATAGTTGGATAGCCTTTTATAGTTCTGTCCCAATATATCTTTTCAGGCTCATTGAACATTACCCACACTCCTACACTCAGTAACCCAGAAAAAACTGGCCTTCTGTCTATTCCACCTATGTGATACTCCCTCTTGCCTCTCCTTGCCTTTACACTGCCTATAATGTACTCCTTTTTTTCACCAGTACCTCATAGAATCCTTCTCTTCCTTCAAAACATAGTTCAAGTATCACATTATACCTGAAGACAGTGGCTAATGCTCTCTCTGTCACATTCATTTAGTTCAGTTCAGTTCAGTCCTGGCCAACTCTTCATGATATCATTTGGGATTTTCTTGGCAAAGATATTGGAGTGCTTTGCCATTTCCTTCTCCAGCTCTTTTTATAGATGAAGAACTAAGGCAAACAGGGTAATTTGCTCAAGGACACAGCTAGCCAAGTGTCTGAGACCAGATTTGAACTCAAGATGAGTCTTCTCAACTCCAGGCCTGGTGCTCTATCACCTAGCTGCCCAAACTGCTTTCTATTTATTGACTTATTTATTTCTATTAATTCTCTTTGTATTTATTCTTTATATACTTGCATGTTTTTGCTTCACCCATTAGAATATAAGCTCTTTTCAAGTAGAGATTTTTTCATCCATGATATTTGTATCTCTAGTTCCTAAAGCATCATAGATGGTTAATGAATGCTTTTTGATTGATCATTTATTGGAGATAGGTCCACCTAATCAGAATTTCTCTTAAGCCACTGCCTCTGTCAAACCTCACATATTCCCTGAAATTTCTATGTTTCACTGAGCCCTGGCACGTGACCTTGGCATAATGTAATTAATTCAGCATAATGTAATTAATTCACCATAGTGATGGATGGGCATGCCCAAATACTATACATAGATATTTTATTTTTAGCGTTGGAACAATAAAACCAAGCAACAATACATAATAAAAACATCTATCTGCTCTGCACCCACCATTTCCCCAGACCACAGTAATTCTCTTACAAGACCACAAGCCATTCCTAACCCAGAGATTCCAAAGAAAGCTCAGTTTGAGTTTATTTAGTTCTTCCCTTCTCTCCCCTCTGCTCCACCAACACAGATACAGTGCACGGGAAAAGGTAATGTAGACAATACCCTTCTGTCTATTTTGCAGTTGTTGCATTTACAATTTCCAAATCCAGCAGGGCTTAGTAAACAACTAAAGGAAGGACCTCTCTCAGAAAGGGGAAGAGTTTTGGTTTTTTTCATTCATAGGGAAAGCAGAAGTTTCTAGGAATAGTATTAAACTCAGATTCAGCTATATTCAGCTATTTGTTTGCTGACGGGACCTCTGATTGCTTTGTGCCATAGCTAGCTCATTGGAAAGAAGGTTTAATGGACCCCATCATCTGGGCCTTGAACAAACTTTCCACTCCCATGCTTCCCTGGTGTTTGTCTGATCTGAAGGGCAACACTTCTTTCTTGAAGTAACACTACTTCCCAGGTTCATGGGGAATAAATGAGATGTTTGTGCAAAATTTAAAGCTCTACATTAGCATTGTTGTTATTTATTATTACTCTCTGTTGTTGGTCACCCAGGTGGCACCTTGGGTCAGGAAGACCCAAGTTCAAATCTGAGAATCTGAGCTCAGACACAAATTAGCTGTATGACTCCCATTAAATTACTTTGCCTTGGTCGGCTTCACTTTCTTCATCTGCCAAATGGAAATAATAAGAACATCCATATACAAGGGATTTATAAGGATAAAATGAGAAAATATTGTGCTTTGTAAAGCTTAAAGCATGATATAAATACTAACTATTATTATTATCTCATTCCCTTTTCATTCTTTTTGTAGCCAAAGCAGTGGGTAGAGGGGAAGAGAGAAGAAACATGATAAATACAAAGAAAAGTAACTATGAAACATATGCAAAGTGATTTTGGAAGTGAGAGATCACTAACACTTAGGGGTATCAAGAAATAACCTTTACAGATAGTGGTACCCAGGCTTCTAAGCAAGTTGGTTGTGAGAAGGGAATGTATTTCAGACACGGGATAAAATCACTAAGAGTTGGAAGTGAGAAGGGAATGTATTTCAGACACGGGATAAAATCACTAAGAGTTGGAAGTGAGAAGGGAATGTATTTCAGACACGGGATAAATTATTTTGGAAGGCATGCATTTAGCTAAAGAAATGTTACACATAGGGAATTATTAGTAGATGTGTATGGCTGGGACAGTGAGTTTTTTAAGTGAAAAAATACAGAATAGGCTATAAGCTTTGTGCTCTTTCATATTTCAAATGTTTAACCCAAACCTTAATTTTTAAAAGAGTTTAAACAAGTTGATGAGGAAAGTTTGTTGTCCAGTCTTAAGTTTGATGGATAATCCACTGATTTGTTTCACTAATACATATATTAAAGACAGATTTGTATATGAACGATGAGTTATATTGAGAACTGAGAAGAAAATGCTCTGGGTTACATTTGGACATGGTTTACTAGAGTTAAGGACTGAATTTGATTTGAGAAATTTCATCCAATTGGAATACTATACTTGTAAAATAGAAAAAAAAATGAAAGTGAAGCAATGGAAGGAATTCTGGTGAGAATAAATAGACTATATAGTATTGCATCCATGATGTTAGTGTAAGAAGTTGTATAAAAGAAACCATCTTAGAAAACAGGTGTTGATGAAACAAGGATTGCCATGAATGTAGTGAGAACAAGGGATAACAGATGGACAGCATGAGAGTGTCACCAGCATCCACTAATGGTAAAGACTACATGAGCCCTCCAATCCGATTTATGGAAGGGCATGCAGAAGAGCCACAAAGGAGGAGAAGGAATAGATAGGTGCTATATGCACCATCAGAGGGAGTTGTAACATAGATGAGATCACAAATCCACTGAAGTGATGAAAGGCCATGCTCACAGTTGTAATGGGAATGCAAATTTGGAAGATCTTCCCTGCCCCTAGGTTAAAGTGCACCTGAAGCCTGGGGTGGGAGGCTTGTTTTTCAGTAGATACTTCTTGATTGGCCAGTGAGTCAATAAGGTTGTTACATTCTCTAAGCCAGGAGAAGGCTATATAAGCCCTGATGTGTAGCTTTGTTTTGGGGGCTCACTTTGAGAAGTGTTCTGTGATTTGATCTGTATTCTGGGAAGCTGTTGTCCAGGGTCCCCCCGGCTTTGAAAAACCCAGATGTGGAAACCCAGATGTTGACTGGGTATGGATGTAATGGTTGGACAGTTTGGAAATCTGTCTACTTGATCTGTTTCTGTCTTGATAATTCTGCCTGTATACTTTGAAGTTCGGGGTGCTGACCTTTTTCCCTGAACAAGGTAAACGATATACATCTGACTGATTAAAGTAAGCTTGTTAACCCATTTTGAGTTGCTTTCCTTTATCAAAGCAGATCCAAGAACCTGTGTGAGCAGCCACCCTAGGGACTCCAGGGTGCTTGCTGCTACAACAGCTTATGTGACAGAGTGGGACTGGGGTGCAATCTGTCAAAGGGAGACTCCTATTAGCTGAATCTCTTTAGTCCCTGTAGCAAAACTAGATCCCAAGTAAGCTATGAGGCTTGTGGCAATGACTATTCTTTGTGCTTCTTGGAGTACTTAGTCTGCTTTTATCTGACTACTGACATAATTTTTAGCATACTTATGAAATAGACCAACAGGGATGTTAAATGTAGTCAAATGCAAGATTGAAAAGTCAATTTTAAAAAGTTTTTTTATTGGTAGTCTTCATGGGAAGAAGTGTCATTCTGACAGAAATTGTCTGGATGCAGCTTTTATATGCACCCTGAGCACACCAACCCCACCAGGTCACCCAATGGAGGCATCATGAAAAAAATGATTGAGCTCTAGCACCACTCAGTCAATCAGCCAGTCAGCATCAGAAAGCATTTATCAGGCTCTTACTGTGTGCCAGGCACCCTGCTAAGCCCTGAGGATACAAAGAAAACCACTGGAAACTCATTCTGTGGAGAAGAAGATAGTTAGGTATGACTTACTTTCAATGAATCCATGTTGATGTAAGGAGATAACATTCTCATTGAAGTGTTAATATATTACATTTGTAATTATCTGTTCTATAATTTTTTCCAAGATTTGATATTCAGTTGACCAACACTGTAATCCAGTGGTTTCAAACTAAAATAGAAATATATCTCTGCGCTTCAAGGTGACTTAGAAAACCCCAAATTAACATTATCTATGGTGTATTGCACTTAAAAATTATTAAAGATTTCCCAATTACATTTTAATTTGGGTTGGCCACACTTGGAGTTTTGTGGGCCTTTTTGGATCAGTAGGCCCTGTATTTTATACCTCTGCTCTAAGCTAGTGTTTATGCTTACAAAAATTGGAACAACATTCACTAATCTTTGGTCTTCATCCATCTCTTCTAATCTTTTAAATTCCTCAGAGATTCCCATCAATCATTCACAAATTACATTAATGATATTGTTTTGTTACCATAGGGTTCAATTCATTCAGACCAGTTCCCTTTAATTCTTTGCTATCTCCTTTATCTTGATCTTCAATTGCTTCTTAGACATGGTTATTCTACCATCCCATTCTCTAGATCATTCTCTTTGACTGAGAATATGAAAGACAAGGAGCAGGTCTAAATCTTTGTCATCTATTAACATTGTGGCACTTGCCCTAAGTAATAAGGAATAGACTCATTGGTCTTGGGACTGGAAGGCACCTTCCACTTCTTTAATGAGGCAATTGAGGATTGAAGAAGCTAAGGAATCTTCCAGAAATTCAGTTTTTAAGTAGCAGAGCTAGGATGGGAACCCACATTTTCTCATTCCAAATCTAATGTTTTATATTCTAATGTTATCTAATTTATCTTCTAATCTTATCTAAAAAGAGATCTACTAATCTAACCAATCATCTTCTTTGGATTCCAAAAGTGTGTTCATCTTCCATACAAATAATTTTAGGCTTTAACCTTCATGTCTTGATAATATTATTGTTTCTAAAATATACTTTAAAATGAAAAAATGTAATAGTTTCAATAAAACAAATATCTAATTAATCATAAATAAAATTATGGATTTCAAGTTATATTATTTACGCCTTATTATAATTAAATGTGTATGGATGTTAGCAGTCATATATATAAATGATACATATATATCTACATATTATATACTTAAGCAAAAGAATACACTTAAGCAAACAATATACTTAAGCAAAAGAATAATAATATATTGCATAATATTTTATTCCCTCTATGTGCCCTCTTAATCAGTTTATAAGATTTTATTTTAAAATTTTATTGTTATAATTCAGTCATTGGCAATATATCCTTTTGATCTTTGTCTTTTAAAAAGATGAACTGATTGGGGAACATCTCTTTTGTAGTCATACCATCTCTTTGGAAGTATTTCCCTTTTCTTGTCTATCAGGATAATTTGCTTTCAAGTACTGTCAGTTTCATTTTTATTTAGAGTGTGAGGCCATAGAACCAGACTCTCACCTTTTTTGAATCTAGCTACATTGAGATTTGGAAAACCTGAGTTTGAGACTGTGAGTGCTGAGGTGTCAAACTAGTGACCTACAAAACTCCAGGATGGGCCCAGATAAGATTAAAATGTTGGGAAAGATCTAACAAAATAAATGAAATACACACAACATAGATAATGCTAATTTGTGGTTTTCTAAATCGATGTACTGTTCACTGGGATCTGTTTCTATATGAGTTTGATGTCACTGCTAGTGTTCTAAAAAGAACACTGCATATGTTTGTTGTTGTTGAGTTGTTTCAATTGCATCAATTCTTTATCACCCCATTTGGAGTTTTCTTGGCAAAGATACTGGAGTGGTTTGCCATTTCCTTCTGCAGCTCATTTTACAGATGGAGAAACTGAGACAAACAAGGTTAAGTGACTTTCCCAGGGTCACACAACTGGTGTCTGAGGCCAGATTTGAACTCAGGAAAATGAGTCTTCCTATCTCCAAGTTTGACATTCTGTCCACTGCACCAAAGGGATCAAATTCTAATTCTGTTATTTACTACCTATATGACTCTGGAAATCAACCCATCAAAAACATTTATGAAGTACCTACTATGTGTCAGGTGTTGTGTTAAGCCCTGAGAACAGGACGTCAGAAGTGAAACAACCCTACTTTCAAATAGCTTACATTCAAATGTGGGACCGATTTTGGGAATAGTTTGGTAAGCAGAATTTTCTAGTTACTCTTATTCAGCCCCACCCTATTACTAGACTCATTTTAAGATTTCCTAGTATAAATGTTCTCTTTCTACTCAAGGGACTTGTAACAAAATAATACAAATTTCTCTATGTTTTTATTATGAGTCCCAAGCCAGAGACCTTGCTCTGGCAAAATATAGTTTTACATCTTTCCCTCTATCCTTTCCTGAGATGTTTCTCCCCTCAGACACTTCACCTCCTTTCAACTATATACCTAACAAGAACAAATTTTAAAGAAACAGACTTTCCTGTGCCCAGAGGAAATCCTGCAGATTCCACTAATGGGGTACAAAGGATAAAGGGAACACAGAATTATTGCCTTGTGGTCTTGGCAAACACAACATTTGATCCAACATATCTGTTCCTAGTAAGGCACAAGTTTCCCTTTCGATGTCTTTGTCCACTTTTCATGGAATATTCAATTGCCTTCAATTCTACTCCTCTAGCCGCATGTGGTTTCTTGTGGTCTCCACTCTTCCAGCTGGACTGGGAGCTGTGACTGCTACCTGCACTCATTCAGTTGAACTCAATCTCTAATTGTTATAGCCATCTGTAAAAAAAAAAATCAAAGCAGCAAGGTTTTATTCACAAAAGGTAAAACTAACAGAACCTCAGCCTTAGTGGACTGAGCCAAACGTTGGGCTGGGAATAGGAAAGAAACTCTGGCTCTGCTACTTGCCAGCAGTGAGCAGGTTCCTAAGGACCAAAATGAACATCTTGGAAATGTAACGATCTTTGTTCACTGATTTTGACTTTTTCTTGCCTTTGCCACTTTTGGGTACCTCCATTCATATCTCCTTCACCTTCTCCTAAATCATGTTGCAATGTCTCTCAAAGGCCTTCACTTGGTCCAGCAGTTTCTTGTTGTTGCAGAAGTTGATAAGAACCTGGGTGTTGTTCTTCACCAATTGAGTGATCACTAACAGGAGCCTGATGTTGAACTCCTTCTCTTCCCACTTCTTCGACTCCTCAGGGGTCATCTCGATCTTGGACTTGTCTAAGAGACTCATGGTGGTGACCTGGTCCTTTGAAGTCCTGCCTTCCTTGAGCCGTAGCTGCCTCTGTACTCTGGCTCCATTTTTGCTCATGATAGGCATCTTTCAAGAAACACCCAGGAACAGAGTCAATTATTTATTTATTGGTCAATGCCCGAACTGTTTCTTATTTAGTCAAAGAATAAAGGGATTGATAATAATGTAACTTCATTTTTATAATTAGCTTAAGATCTTGTTATTATTATCATTTGGTGTGATTAGATTCTGTGCTTTCTGGATTGTGGGATTGGTCAACTACAACAATATAGGCAGAATATATTTTTTAAATAAGCACATAGTAGTTTGGGATCTTCACTAGTACCTGGTGGGGGGGGGGGAGACGGGGATCAAGAAAGGCTTCAAGTAGAATACGGAACTTCAACAAAATCTTAAAAATCATTTGAGATTTCAAGAGTTTTAAGTGAGGAGGAAATGCATTCCAGATATGAGGTCTAGTAGCATGAAAAGCCCAGCAGTACAAAAATGGAAAAGGTATGGAGATCAAAGGTAGAGGTCATGGGGCGGCTAGGTGGCACAGTGAGTAAAAGCGCCGGCCCTGGACTTGGGAGGACCTGAGTTCAGTTCCGGCCTGAGACACTTAACACCCACACAAAACTACTAGCTGTGTAACCTTGGGCAAGTTACTTAACCCCAATTGCCCTCCAAAAGGCAAAAAAAAAAAAAGGTAGAGGGCTGTGTGTGTGGAGCAAGGATTAAGCTGGTATGGATAGATTGCAGAGTAATGTGTAAGAAGAATGAAGAGGTAGAAGGGACCAGAACATCTATATTTTAAAATGTCAGACAGAGACAATAAGAAGGCACTGGAGTTTATTGAGTATAGAGATTATATGGTTAAAACTTTGCTTAAGAAATATTACCTTAGGGGCAGCCAGGTAGCACAGCGAGTAAGAGCACCGGCTCCAGTGTTGGGATGACCTGGGGATCAAATTTAGGCTCAGATACTCAGCACCACACCCAGAAATAACTGGCCATGTAACCTTGAGCAAGTTACTTGACCCCAATTGCTTTAAAAAAAATATTACCTCAGAAGATGAGTGTGTATGGTGGGAATTGGGGGTGGGGAATGAATTCTAGTAAAGAAAAACTTGAGTCAAGAATACCAATTAGAAGATCATTGTATTAGTCCAGAAAGGAATTGATGGGGGCCTGAGCTAAGGTGGTGGTTGTGTGATCAGTGAGAAGGGAATGGATGTAAGAAATTTTGTGCAGGGAGACACAGTAAGATATGTTAAATAATTGAATTTATAGGGCGAGTAAGAATTGTGAGTCTGAATAATTGAAACTATGGTGGTTCTCTAAACAATATTATGGATTTTCAGAAGAGGGTTGGTTTTTGGAAAATATAATGAGATGTCTTGAATGTGTTGAGTTTGAGATGTTTACAGGACATCCAGTTTGAAATGTCTAATGGGGTAGCTTGTGATGCATGAATGAAGCTGAGAAGAGAAACTAGGGATGAGTATATAGTTCTAGGAGTTATTTGCATAACAATGATAACTGAACCCTTGGGAGCTATCAGGTCACTAAGTGAAGCAATGTAGAAGAAAATAAAAGGTGGCACTGGATATGCCCATAATTAGTGGGCATGTCCTGTATGATGAATGAGCAAAGAAGACTGAGAAAGATGAATTGTACAGGTAGGAGAACCAAGAGAAAAGGAGCTAATTTATTTAACTTCTCTGGATCTGGGTTTCCTTCACTATAAAATCAGATGTTTAGGCTGTATGACCTATAAGGTGGTTTCTAGCTCTAATTCCATGACCTTAGGAAAGTCTTAGGTCACTGACTAGTGTTGCAGTGTAAACAAGTCACTTAAGAATAACTTGGTTTCATCAGCTGCAAAATGGGGAAGATGACAGTATCTATCCTAGAGGTATGTTTTCTGTGATGATCTTCATAACCTAACAGAAATGAGAACTGTTATCTGCAGAAAGATCTTTCAACAGAGCACTGCTTTGCCTCTGAAAGCATTTGTTTGGACCACAGTATTGGCAGCAATAGCTACTTGAGGATAATGTTAGAGGGCACGGAGGAATGGTGGCAGATGATACTCATGCTAACCTTTCTTATTCCATGTTGTTCACTCTAATGTAAAAAACAAGCAAACACAAAAGCATTCAAAGGTTTTGATGGAACAGAGGTTGAAATTCTATGCCAAAAGGAGGTTTGGGGATTGGTTGTAAATTGTTATCAAACAGTTTTTTGTTTGTTTGTTTTTTAGATTGATTTTTTCTTTTATTCTCTCCCTTATTGTGATGGATGAGATAAGGTATTGATTATCTCTGTATCTGTCTTCTTTTTCCTTAAATAAAGCTAAACTTGGACCATTAATGTTCTTCAAAAATGTTTTCTGATTGGTCCAGGTATCAAAAAACAAGTTAATGTGACCCACTCAATGCTTCCCCCTCTCCCATTGTATCCATTCTAACAGGATAGAGTTGGGTCTCTTTTTCAGGTCCCTATGGCAGCTATCTTCCCAATGAGCAAGGCTAGTTTGGCTTGTAAACAAACAAATGTGGAGACTCTTTCAAGTAGTTTGCTTAGCCTCTTGCTAGGACACAAGAGTCTAGACATCAGAGAGGATTAAAAAACCAGGTCACATGTGTTAGGAACTAGAACAGAGGCAACGATTGCTTTTTAGATCTGTTTATAGATTTTTTTTTACCCTGGAAATAGCTTTCAAGAGCAGAAGGCACAGGAAATTTGGCAAAAAAAAGAAACTTTCTTATTTCTTTTCAGCAAATTGCTCCTGGATAGGTCCTTGGATATATGCTGAACCAAAGCCACCTGACAATGTGGGCTTTGGGTTTGAAAAATAAATTGAAGTATAAAAAAGCATGCCATACTCTATATCACTTCTTACTCCACTAGGTTCAATTCAACTATCATCTATTTCTTTAGATCTGTGGAAATGTTTATTTTTAAAATATACATTATTTCATTAAATATTTCCCAATTACATGCAAAATGTTTAACATTAATTTAAAAAAAAATGAGTTCCAAAATCTCTCCTTCCCTCACACCCCTACCTCACCATTGAGAAAGCAAAGAGTATATCAATTATACATATGCAGTCATGCAAAACATATTTCTTATATTAGCCATGTTGCAAAAGAAAACATACAATAGAAAAAAAGAAAAATAAAGAAAGTTTAAAAGATGTGCTTCAGTTTTCACTCAGAGTTCACCAGCTCTCTCTCTGGAGGTGGACAGCATTTTTCATCACAGATCCTTTGGAATTGTCTTGATTAGAGTAACTAAGTCTTTACAGTTGACCATCCTTACAATATTGTTGTTACTGTGTACAGTGTTCTGGTTCTTTTCACTTCATTCTGCATCAGTTCAAATATGCCTCCCCAGGTTTTGCTGAAGCCATTCTGCTGGTTATTTTGTATGGCACAACAGTATTTCAGCACAACTTATTTAGCCACCTCCCAATTGATAGGCATCAACTCAGTTTCCAACTTTTGCCAATACAAAAAGAGCTGCTATAAATATTTTTGTACAAACAGGTCCTTTTCCCTTTAAAAATACCTCCTTGGGATACAGACCTAGTAGTGGTATTTCTGGGTCAAAGGCTATGCACAGTTTTCTACCCCTTGGGCATAGTTCCAAATTTCAACAAAGATCTATTAAGCACCATCATATAAGGGACTCTGGGCACTCAATACAGAATCTGAGGCTGAAATACAACAAAATGTGGAATGATTCTCTGCTGCTTGTGTTAATTTTGGTCTAACAATTAACACCAAGAAAACACAGGTGCTCCACCAGTTAGCACCACACACCATCCATATGTGGAACCATCAGTTCCAGCAAATGGAGAAGTTTTGAATGCTGTGTATTAGTTCACTTACCTTGGAAGTACATTTTCCAGGGATGTATACATAGATGATGAGGTTGATGTACACACTGTCAGAGTCAGCTCAGTGTTGGAAAGACTCTAAAGGAAAATGTGAGAGAGAAGAGGTATTGTGCTTACCTCATTGTTGTATGCCTATGAAACCTGGACAGTTTACTAGCACTATGCCAGGAAGCCAAATAGCTTCCTTTTGAATTCTTAGGAAGATTCTGCAGATCTCCTGGAAGGATAAGGTACCAGACACTGAGGTCCTTTTTTGAACTAAACTACCAAGCACTCAGACTCTACTGCAGACAGTGCAACTCTGATGACTTAACCACGTTGTTTGAAAGCCAAATGTATGCTTTCCTAAAAGACTATTTTATGGAGAACTCATAGAGGGCAAGTGTTCACATGGTGGTCAGAAGAAGTGATGTAAGGACGTTCTGAAGGTCCCTCTGAAGAACTTTAGAAGTGACTGTGTGACATGGGAGATACTGACAAAGGACAGCCCAGCATGGTGTGCCTGCATCAAAGAAGGTGCTGTACTCTATTGAGCAAAGCAGACTCAAAGTAACTCAAAGAAACATGAGATGTGCAAATTTAGAGATATCTCCATTTCGAATGTTCATGTGGACTATTTGTGTCTGACCTGTGGTAGAGCCTTCTGAGTTCATATTGATCTGATCAGTTACAGACAGACACACTGTACCTTGATCCCAAAATAGTGATGCCATTTTGGTCCTCTTTGAGAATGAAATACAGAAATCATGAGGAGTATGTATGCTCCCACCAAGATGAATCCTGATGAGGTCAAAGAAAAATTTTATGAAGCCCTGGAAACCTTCATCATCAATGCACCAAAAGGGGACAAGTTTATAATTTTTGGTGACTTTAATGGTAGAGGAAGCACAAACTACAAGACATGGCCTTGGATACAAGTCCTTTGAAGGAATGGAGTTCGAAACAGCAGTAGCAATGGTTACTTACTACTGAACACTTGTGTATCTCATGACCTCATCACCAACACTGTCTTCTGTTTACTTAAATGCAATAAAACTACATGGATGTACCCTTACATCAAACTGGGATTTAATAGACTGTCATTGTAAGAAGAGACAGATTGGATATGAGAGTAATAAAGGCAATGTGTGAAGCAGAGTCCTGGACTGGTCATAGAAGCAATGGTGCTATTGATTTGATGTTAATTTCCACAACAAGAAATAGAGAACTGTGAGTATGAGGTTGGGGTGGGGGTGAAATCCATAAGCTGCAGGGAAGATGGGGAGATACTCAGACTGAATGGCAGATGACTGACAACTGACTAGAATGTGAATTATGGGACAATCAGGACAGCTCAGCCCCAAGACAAGCCAAGTAGTACAAAGGAGAAAACCAAAGTACTATGAGAAATTTGAGGAGCAATAAATAATTTTCATTTGAGGAATGGGGGAGTGATGAGGTCAGGGAAGGCTTTATGAAGGAAGAGGTACCTGAAATCGATCCTTAAAATAAAAGAGGGACATAAGTAGACTTAAATGGGGTATCCATTCCAGGCATGGGGGACAGTGTGAGAAAAGGCATAGGGGATAAAAAAAAAACAGCTATTTGGTTGAAATGAAGAGTAAGTAAAGGAGAAATAGTATGAGATGAGGAGAAAGGCAAGATTTGAAAAAAAAAGTGGTGGGGAGCCTTGGATGCCAGTTTGGAGCTCTTTCTTTCTTCTATAGACAATGTAGAGCTACTGAGGGTTTTTCAGTAAAGAATGACATGATTAAAGAGCAACACTGGAAAGATTATTTGGTCAGTAGTTTAAGGATATCCTGGAAGCCGGAAAAACTAGTGGGAAGCTATTACATTAGAATAGGTGAGAAGAAACCCATATAAACTACAGACTAACCATGGAGTGCCAATTTCCTGTTGCAAGAAGGTGGGAAGATTTTGCTGAAAGCTAAAATGTCCTGCTTCCCAGGTACATTATTGTGAACAGATAATTTTTAGAGCTATAGAAGAGAACTGAAAGATCATTTATTGCAATTTCCTCTTTTGATAAAAAGGAAACTTAGAGGGGAAATGTCTTCCCCATGGTCATGTTTCTTAGGATGGTGGTAAATTTGACTTGAATAATAATCACTGTGACACATACTGACTGTGTGACCTTCAGCAAGTCATTTCCTACTTCTCTAGGAAACTCACTAAGGCTATAAGTTCCAATGAAGATGCCAGCCTACAATGGGAGAGGGAATTCCTCATCTAGAGCTCCATACAACAATGAAATCTCAAGTCTAGTTCTTATTTCTATTCCAGTTCACTTTTACAGAAGGCTACACAGATGAGAGAGGTCTTTCCCTCATAACCCAAAGAAATTAGCAGAAAAAATGTTACTTTCACCTTGTTACAGATGTGGAGACTGAGGCTCAGGTAGGTGAAGTTACAGAATTAGGATTTGAATCTGAGACCTCCAATTTCAATTTTTTTTTTCTTACTAGGGTTATGATTTCAGAAGTGTAGGGAATTTCCAGCGAGGAAATAGCCTCTACTAAGGCAGAGCAGCACTACAATTTGCAATCTTAGAGGGCTTCCTGGGGGCACTGACAGCTTAAGTGACCTTCCCAAAGTCACACAGTCACTATGTGTTAGAATTAGGACTCGAACCCACCTCTGCCTGACTCCAAGGCCACCTCTTCATCCACTGTATCGTTCCACCTTTTTAAACTCTTAAAGGCTTAGAAAATGCTTCCCTCAAAACCACAATGAGGTAGTAGGAATATCACTTCTATTTGACAGATGTGGAAACTGACATTCCATCCAGTAAAATTATCTAGAAAGGGTGTTTACTGTGGAAATTTAAATAACAATTCACTCTGATTTTAAGTTTATGGTTTCATTTAGTCCAAATTCCCTCTAGACGTCAAAAACTCTCTCAATTTTTTGCCTCCTAATCCCTGTTATGGACATAAAGCTCAACCTATAATGTTTTTCACTTCAAGCATCTTCCTGCTCTTTGTCCATCCATTTTGAATTTGGGAAGCATTTTAAGAAACAGCAAATATAATGCAAAAGAAGGAGGGGAAGGGTAGTGGAATGGCTAGAGCATAGGACTATTCAAACCTAGCCTCAGACACTTCTATCTGCCTCAGTCATTTCCTCTGTAAGATGGGAATAATTATAGGAGCTCCCTCTCAGGATTGTTTTGGGGATCAAATAAATCAATATTTTTAAAGTGCTTTATAAACCTTAAAGTATTCTATCAATTCGAACAAATAGAGAGAATGGTAGTCTGCTTGTTAGTGGGAGAGGTAGGACCAGAAACCAGGACTCCTGGTTCCTCATCATGTACCCTTTTCATTATGAAATGAACATACTAGGTGCTCCATAAATCTGTACCTATGACAGTAGTGATAATGGGAGAATGTGTATCGAGCTGGAAATAAATCTCACTTCAAAATTCCCACACAGACCCACAGATGCTCCAAAACTCAGCATTCACTTTATCCTCCCAAAATAGAAATGATCACACATATGATCATTAAGGCATACAAAGATTTGATCCATCTAGTGCACACACGGTGGGATGTTAGGGTGTGGGGGAGGTGCACAGCAGAAATTCTAAAATCTCAGGCAATGACAGCAGTTTCCACTTTAACCTCTTCAGCTCTGGTTGCTAAGCTACCATGACATACCACGGTACGTGCAAGGCAGATTTTTGGTCTTGGGCCTGACAGTTTGATTAATCCTCCTGGATGCAAAATCTGCACATTGAATGTTTAAAAATTATACACGCACACACACACACACAGCACCCCTTTATTGTCTATGATTTATACAATGTGTTTTATAATTAAACTGACACAGATGTAGGTGGAAATCTGAAGTCATTACCCAGCTTCAGGGAGTAGATGCGCCTTACTATTTGACACTTTTCAAAGAACAGCCTTTTAAGAGCACACATTCTCCTTCCTGAGAGTAGGCATCTTTCCCCCTAATAAGTATACTTAACCCTGAACTCTGTGCCTTCTAGGTATGGAAAAGCAGGACAAGTGTTGCATAAATATTTGTCATTTCTTTCCTTCCTCCTCAACATCTGATTCTTGGTGTGAAGGAGTTCAAAGGTGCCCGTATATATTGTTGCAAGTCTTCCAAAGGCGCCTTCCCTGTCAGCTATGTCTGTACAAAGATATGTCAGGTTCTGTCTGCTGTCTCAGCCAGGCTTAGTGCCGCATTTTAGAACCATGCACTGGATAGGAGTCAATGCAGAGTAGTCAAACAGCTAGAGAATCTGGCTGGAATTTTGGCTTTGCTACTTATTGACCCACGACCTCTTCCTTGAGCCTCAGTTAACTCATCTTTAAAATGAGACAAATGAGCTAAAGGATGCTCTAAAATTACTTCCAGTTGCAGATCCTATGAAATTTCATATTTTCATATGCTTTGTAAGTAACATTTTATGATCTAAAAGGAAACCAGCTGAACCTGTCAGTCAACAACATCTCCCCTGTGCCAGACCCAAAGAGGTGCCAATGACACATTATGCCCATGTCACAAATCTGTCTATGACTGGTTGTCTCATGATCATAATGTGCAAACAGTGTTACAAAAGTTTCACCAAAAGACATTAGTTTGAATCCTGGCTAACACTCACTTGGTGAAGAAATATTAAATTGGGAGGGGGAGGGTGGCTCAGTTTACTCATCTGGAAAACAACAGAGTTTCACCATTGTTGTCATCACCACCACCATTATCATCATACATTTCATATTTTACAACGTTTTTTCCTTGCAATGTAAAGAAATCAGGGAGTAGATAGGAGGCTTAGGAATCAGAAGACGGATTCAAGTCTTCCTTCTGACATATTAATTACATTCAAGTCACTTCTTAGTGTCCTGGGTAACTTTCTAAGATGATAAATTGAAGAGGAGTTGTTATCTGTATTGGTGGAGGAACTTTCCTCCCTGGGAGTTTTATACAAAAATGAAATCACAAATCCATAATCACTTTTTTCTCCCCCCTCAAAACAACCTGGTGAAGTAGGTAGTGCAGACTTCATTATTCCCTTTTACAGATGAATAAATTGAATGTCAGGTGAAATGACTTGTCTGAGGTCAGACATGGGCTAATAAGAATTGTATTATCTAGACTTGTCATGAAGAAATTGCTTTGTAGGCCTTCAAACACCCAAAAATGTGATTATTAATAACAATAATAATGATGATGATGATAGAGTGTGCCAGATGGGAGTGGGCTGGGGAGGGATAGAATCCAGAAGCTCCAGTTGGCATTTGTGCCAAGATACAATAAGCATTGAGTACCTCCTCCATATTTCACTCCAGCAAATGCCAAAGTGAAATACTATAAAGAAGGCCATTTCAGCACTCCCTGGGGATGTCATTTTATAGCCTTTCCCTTTGGAGTTAATATTCAAATTTCGAAGAATAAACTCAGTAATTCATTATTCTAAGGGAAGGGGGAGGAAACCCGATGATTTTCTATGTCATTGATTTAGGGCTATGATGGAAAGAGAAGCTTGCTGTACTGTTTGCCAAGGACAATCAAAATGATAACATACTTTGGGCCCAAACAGATGCAAGTGAGATTTCCCTTCTCTTTCTTACCAGCCAGAGAGCTGTGGTATAGTGGAAAGAACTGACCTTGGAATTCAGAGAGGAGGGTCAGTACCAGGGCCTCTCTCTGACACAACCAGTGAAGCTGACCAGGGCTTCGCATAGTACTTGGTAGGTGCTTTGTTGTTGTTTAGTCATTCTCAGTCATGTCCAACTCCTTGTGACCCCATCTTGGGCTTTCTTGGCAAAGATACTGGAGAGGTTTGACATTTCCCTTTCTAGCTCTTTTTACAGATGATGAAACTGAGGCAAACAGAATTAAGTAACTTGCCCAGTGCCACAAGGTTAGTAAGTGTCTGTGGCTAGATTTGAACTAAGGTCTTCCTGACTCCAGATGCAGCACTCTATTCACTATACCACCTAGATTTATGACTGAAATAACATTGCAACCTCATCTGGAAAATAGAAATCATAATAATTGAATTATCTTCCTCACAGGATGATTATGAGGAAACAATTTTGTAATTTTTGAAACAGTTTTAAAATAGGCCTTTTTATTATCACTGCTGCAGGAACATGTGAAGAATCGATTATTTTAGCAGTCATTCAATCAATTAACCAATAAATATTTATTAAGCACCTAACTTTACTAAGTGTCAGGATTTCAGCTATGGTTTATACATATGATGGCAAAAATGAAGTGGCCCTTGCCTTCAAGGAAATTCTACTTTATCAAGAGAAATAATAAGAGTGTAGGGCCTTAGATTGAGAGTTAGAAGGGGCATTTAGAGACTGTTTGGTTCAACTGTCATTTTAAATATGAGGAAACTGAGGCTTAGAGAAATTAAGTAACTAGGCCAAGGTCTCATTGGTAGTTTGTAGCAGAGGTGGGAATTAAATCCAAGTATGTTTAAGTTCAAATTCAGCATACTTTCCATTGTACCTACCTTGCCAGGACTATCTGTCTGTCTGTCTACATATATTTATACATATATTGACACATATACATATAGATATGTCTTTATCGATACATATGTTTATAAGTTCACAGTATAACATATGTGGATAAACACATTTCTATTCATATGGGTATTAACATATTTATACATATGTGCAAATTTACAGATGTATAGATCTAGCTACTTTTGGGGAAGAAGTGCCATCAGTTAAGGAGAGACAAGAACAAGAATTGGGTGGATGCAAGAAATCACTTAAACCTATTTGCTTCAGTTTCCTCATCTGCAAAATGAGCTAGAGAAGAAAATGTCAAACCACTCCAGTATCTTCACCAAGAAAACTCTAAACTGGGTCATGAAGAGCCGGACATGACTGAAGAATAACAATAGGATGTTGTAATTCATCTGAACTTTGAAAGAAACTAGGGAAAAGCTGAAGAGGAGAGAGTACATTCAGGTAGTACATGGGGAACTTACTCCCTCTGGAGGAAACCAGATCCCATCTCGTTTAAGTCTTGGGAGACATGTTTGAAGGAGTTGCTTTGTTGTTGTTCAGTGGTTCAGTCATATCTGACTCTTCCTGACCCTCATGAAATTTTCATGGCAAAAATACTGCAGTTGTTTGCCATGTCCTTCTCCATTGGATTAGGCAAACAGAGGGTAAGTGACTTTCCTAGGGTCATACAGCTAGTGAGTATCTGAGGCAGGATTTAAACTCGGGTCTTCCTGACCCCAAAACTTTAAGGATTATATATGTTAAGTAACTTGCACACTGCTACTAAGTGTCTGAGGTGGGAATCTAACCTAGCTCGTTTCCAAGAGCAGCATTCTAACTCTTCCTCCCCCTGCCTCTATAACTGTTCTGAGTGCTATATTCTAGTTACTAATTAGTGAGATGGTATGCTCTGGAGAAGCAGAACATTGATTATATAACCACAAGACCTTAAAATTTAGAGCTAGAAGGAGCCTTGATCATTGCTGATAAGCAGCTTTGAAATCATCCTGTCCAACCCTCTATTTTTCCAGAGGAGGTAACTGAAATCCAGAGAGAGGAAGTGAATGAAAATCATAGATGTTCAGGGAAGCGTTTCACATATCTTCAAGAGAAAAACCACCCTTCACAATGAAGAATTACATATGCATAAAGGATGCTTCTGAGCTTTCTCAGTTGCATTCACTTCTTTTTTAAATGAAGAACCTAAATTATCTCTGAAGGTCTTAAATAAGGAATTTTTACTTACTCAGTTTTCCTCTGAGACATGAGTAAAATCCTTTTAATTACTTTTCTTTTTTCATGTTGGCCTCACCACATGCTAAATCTTGTGTGTGTGTGTGTGTGTGTGTGTGTGTGTGTGTGTGTGTGTTCTAAGCAAAGATTTTATTGGCGTTTTCCAGTGTGAAAAGATCTTGGGGGGAAAGCAACAGCCACACACTGTCTTCTCAGGTCTTGCCTACATTAAGTCTCATTTCCCCATATTTAAACAATACTCTAAAAAGATACAGATGGTATCCCTTTCCTTTGGATCTGTTCAGTCAGTAATTGCCCCAGTCACTTCTGTAGGAAGAAAATTCTACCACTAAAAATAGAAATGTGCTTTAGAAAACAGCATCGCTCTGGTGAACTCAATCTGGTTACACCCTACCTCTCATTTTCTGCCTAGAGAAGTAGAGTATCCTGTAAGTATGAGTTTTCCAGCAAGGATTTCATTTCTTTTTGGGCTTCACTATAGAATCTCTTAAACTTTTTCTCCACTGACATCTAGAAGCCTTCTCACTCCAGAAAATTGCTCTACCCCTAAGACTTCTACTGATTGGTCAGTTGCTTATATAGCCTTCACTTTAAGGAAAATTCCACGAACAACCACACCTTTATTCCTCTCCGGCTTCATTCCAGACTCTCTCAACTTCTTTCTTCACCATGACACAACTCAGATATCCCCTCTTCTTCTACCCCCTTTTAGTTGGTATATTTTTTAGTATGTTATCTTTTATCATTAGAATATAAGCTCTTTAGTGGCATGGACTGACTCTTTTTGTTTTTGTTTTTATTTTTCAGTGCTTTTAACAGAGTGCTCAGTGCATGGTAAGCACTAAATTGCTTGTTGCTTTGACTTAGGTCACTATCTCTTCAGGATTCTTAGATAGGATTCAAGGTCAGTTGTACATTGGACTAGATTTCTGTTCAGCTGTTTTCAGTCATGTCCAGATCTTCTCTACCCCACTTGCGGTTTTCTTGGCAAAGATTCTGAAGTGGTTTGCCATTCCTTCTCCAGTTAGTTTTACAGATGAGCAAACAGAGTTAAGTGACTTGCCCAGGATCACACATCTAGTAAGTGTCTGAGGCTGGATATGAACTCAGGTCTTTCTGACTCTCAGAGCTCTATTCACAGTACCAGTAGCTGCCCTAGACTAGATTACTCCTGCTACCATTACAAAGAAGGTTTTTACTACTCTATTCTTATTCTTACCATGCATGAACCCTATTCAATAATGAA
>NW_027187378.1:43900650-43905650 GCF_028583685.1 Petaurus breviceps papuanus | reverse complement strand
AGTTCCCCTCCAGTTCTAAAAATCTATTATAGAATCATTCTCATCAGCAGAATAATAATAGCAAGGCTATAGTGCTTCAAGTTTGGCGAAGCACTTACCTGTGTTATTTCATTTTTACTTGTTTGTATATATTATCTCACATAAAAGAATATGAAGGTATGGTAAAACAATACAATAGTCATATAACATGGTATTATAATATATCATGTAATAAAGATGATGATGGTGATAGTTGACACATATAGCACTATATTTTACAAAATGTATTATATATATTATCTCATGTGATCTTCCCAACAACCCTGTGAACCAGGTGTTATTGTTATCCCCATTTTCCTGATGAGAAAACTGGGAATCAGAGAGTTTTGCTGACTTACCAGGGTCGCAAGGTTAATGAGTATCTAAGGAAAAAATCAAACTCAAGTCTTCCTTATTTCAAGTTCAGTATGTTATCTAATGGCCTTGGAGATAGGAAGTTGTGAGTTCCAGACCTTCCTTTGACACATCCTACCTTTATTGACAATTCATTCAACCTCTTAGTATTCCAGGCAACTCTCTCAGACTCTTCATAGAGGAATTGCTTTGGTGAAATTCCCCATGTTAATGAGATTATAGTTCCAAACAAAAACGTTTTTTAAAAAGAGGACTCAAATGGTCCTGCCAAAAAGAAGATGGTTATTGAGTATACCAACAGCCTATAGAGTTGTCATGGTATTGGCTGCTCAGAAGAGGTATAGTTTACAATGGGCCAGAGATGGGTATGTAAGAGATGGAAAGATATAACTGAATAAGTCAAACCATATAAGGAAGAAAATTGGCCTTAGAATAATAAGATCCAGGTTCAAGTCCCAGCTCTGCCAGCAACTGGCTGTGTGACCTTAAGCAAATCACTTTGATTCCCAGTTCCTCAGTGTCTGTAAAATGAAGGGCTTGGTTTATTGATCTTTAAATCACTTCCAGCACTTATTATGGATCCAGGAGACAGTCAATAGAAGAGCCTGTAAAAGCAATACCATCTCTCCAAGAGGGCAGAGATACAGAAAGTTGTTAAAAAACACAAGGCACGGCCCCCCTTATCCTAACTCTGAATAACTCTTCGATGACACAGCATGAAGCAGCTGACAGCTACCATTTTAGGTGAAGAAAAGCAAGTTTATCCCCTTGCATAAATATGTTGTTAGCAGCTTGTTAATTGGTAAGATCCATAAGCCTCGGAATTAATTATGAAAGTTTTCTGTGCTGCCTGATCCACTGCTGCTTTTTTTTTTTTCGGGTTTGTTTGTGGTTTGTTTTTAAATTAAATCCCTGGTGCTAATTTTCTGGTAAGGTCTTACAAAGTCTTTGTTTATAACCTTGAGCTTTCTGGCAAGCTGCTCCTTCATTGCCCCCAGAATGGAAAAACAGAGCTCAGCTGCTGGGCCCCTGAGAATTTCACTCTCTTCTAGTCAGGGTTTCTCTTGCATTTTTGCCCATATTTTGGCTGTTTAAGTTGCATTAGTAGTTCATGATTCATGAATGAGAAGAGGACAGATGATAGACAGGAGTCTGAGCAGTTTGGTGGATAGAATCAAGAAGCCCTTGCAGGAGGTACTCAGAATACAGTCAAGGGGATGCTAACGTTCAGGGGCAAATTAGAGTAGAGTAAATCCAGCTAGTGGAGAAATCAAGAGTTCAGGACAAAGACTCGGACAGTCCTTTTGCTGTCATGATGTGGGAAAAGTCCTTCACTTGGAATCAGCAGTTTTGAGTTCAAATGCTGGCTCTGAATTCCATCTGTCATGCTTTCTAATTGTGTGGCCCTGGATAAAATATTTTACTTCCCAAACCTTCAGTTTCCTCATTTGTAAAATGCAGATAATAATACTTCTAATGCACACTTTATAGATGTATTAAGAGAAAAGTGCTTTAAAAAATAGGAAGAGGATTTGAAAATGCTTTATATGCTTTAAATGCTATATTGCTTTTACTGGACTGGAAGTTCTACAGGGCAGTAAAACACAAAATGAGATAGTTTATGAAGAATTATAAATGAATGTTGCATGGAGGGCATGTGGTGAGTGCAAGCAAGCTACAACACATAACTATCAAGGAACTTCAAAGAAAAGGGGTAAAGAGACAATCCATTAAGTATAGAGCATACTATGAAGGGATTGGGGATGTAGAGCCACGATAGCAGAATAAAGGCAGGGACTCAGTTGAGCTTTCCCCGACTCCCTTCCAAGTAACTTCACAATAATGGCTCAAAATGAGTTCTGGAGCGGCAGAACCAATAAAAGACTGAGTGAAAAAATTTTCCAGCCCAAGATATCTTAGAAGGTAAGCAGGAAAGGTCTGTCTTGCTGGGATGAGAGTAGAGTGTGACTTAGCATACCAAGACAGTATTAGACCTTGGGCATACCTGAATTAGGGGCAGCCAGGGCTCCTGGAGCTCTCAAACCTTATCAGAGGATAAGGGTGTCAGACAACTGATCAGAAGGAGATTACAAGGCCCTCTTTGCTGCCACTAAGAATAGTTCTTTGTTGCATTGCCCATTGTGGTCCTGAGTCACAGTCTCAGGACTAGCAAGGGTGAGGACCCTGGTTACAGTTCCAGCACAGGAAAAATAAACAAAAAACAAACCCGTGATCATCCACACACCATAGCACAAGCCAGAAGAGCAGTCACCACACCTCTCCTTAGATCATACCACCTTGGAAGTGCTGAAAACTTACTTACCCCAAAACTAACTCTGAAAACAGCAGCATGAAAGACATGAACATTGAGACAATGCCCCTTCTACCCTGAGATCAGAGCCCAACTTTAACATAAAGTAAAAAGACAAGAAATAGGTTAGAAAGTGAGCATACTTCAGTTGTTTTTTTTTTAAGGATATGACCATAGAAATTTACTATGATGACATGGAAGAGTAAAATACCAACTTAGAAGAAGACAACAATGTCAAAACAGCTGTGCCCAAAGCCTCAAAGACAAATGTGAATTGGATTTAGGCTCCAAAAAGAATTCCTGGAAAAGAAGTAAAGGAATGATTAGGAAAAGAAATGAGTGATGCAAGAAAATCATGAAAAAAAAAAAGTCAACAGCTTAGTAAAGGAGGAATAAAAAAAAATACTGAAGAAAACACCTTAAAAAAATAGAATAGGCCAAATGGCAAAAGAGGCACAAAAATATCCTGAAGACAATGCCTTAAAAAGAAAAATTGGCCAGTTTTTTTTGAAATGTACAAAAATTTATTGAAGAATTCCTTAAAAAGTAGAATAGGCCAAATGTAAAAGGAAGTACAGAAGTTCACTGAAGAAAATAATTCCTTAAAAGTTAGAATTGTGCAAGTGGTAGTTAATGATACCATGAGACATCAAGAAACAATCCAGCAAAATCAAAAGAATGAAAAAGTAAAAGAAAATGTGAAGTTTCTTATTGGAAAAACAACTGACCTTGAAAATAGATCAAGGAGAAATAATTTGAAACTTATTGAACTACTTGAAAGCTATGATTACAAAAAAAGATTTAAATATTATATTTCAAAAAAATTATGAAGGAAAACTGCCTTGATACCCTAGAACCAAAGGATAAAATAGAAATGGAAAGACTTCACCTATCACCTCCTGAAAGAAATCCCAAAATGAAAATTCCCAAGAATATTATAGCCAAATTCTAGAGCTCCCAGGTCAAGGGAGAAAATATTGCAATGAGCTAGAAAGGAACAATTCAAATATTATGGAACTACAATCAGGATAGCACAAGATTTAGCAGCTTTTCTTGGAATATGTTATTCCAGAGGACAAAGGAGCTAGGATTACAACCAAGAATCATCTACACAGCAGAACTGGGTATAATCCTTCAGGGGAAAAAAATGGGTATTAAATGAAATAGAGGATTTTCAAGCATTCTTGATGAAAATAACAGAATTGAATAGAAAATCTGATTTTCAAATACATGTCTCAAGAGAAACCAAAAAATGGTAAACAGGGAAAATCATAAGGGATTCAATAAAGTAAAACTGTTTAAATTCCTACATGGGAAGATGACACTTGCAACTACTAATAACTTTAACATTATTAGGGCAATTAGGAGCAAAATACATAGACAAAGAGCATGGTTGTGAGTTGATTATGATGGGATGATATCCAAAAGAAAACATTCAATTAAGGAGTGAGAAAGAGTATTGTTCTGGGAGAAGGGGAAAGGGAGAGGTAGAATGAGGTAAATGATCTCACATAAAAGAGGCATGAAAAATTTCTACTGTGGAGGGGATGATGGCAGGGAATGATTGAACCTTAAATTAGTTTAATAAGAATTGACTTAAAGAGGGAATAACACATACATTCAGTAAAGAAATTTGTATTACCTTATAGGGAAGTAGGAGAGGAGGAAGATAAGACAAGGGGGAGGGACTTATAGAAGGGAGGGCAGATTGGGGGCTGTGGTGGTCATAAGCAAAACACTTTTGAAGAGGAATGACAGGGTGAAAAGAGAGACAGAGAGATAGAGACAGAGAGAGACAGAGACAGAGACAGAGGTAGAGGCAGAGAAGAAGTGAAGGGAGGGAGGATTAAGGAAAACTTTAGTGGGAGGTGTTTGGGGCTTGGGGTCCTTGGCAGCCTCAGTAAATGTTTGTTGACTAGTTACCTGGTTCAATTTAATTCAACAGACCTTTATGCCTATTATGTAAGTCTGTGAAGTGTTCTCTTTATTTTCTGATTCTTAGGGTTATCTTTTCTTGCCCCTCACCTCTCAAACAAGTCAGTCACCAAGTCCTGTTGCTTCTACATCTGAGGGACCTCCCCCATCTATCCCCTGATCTCTATTTCTACTCTGACTACCATACTGTTGGCCTTCATTCCTACCTTCATGGATAATTGCAATAGCCTTCCAATAGTTTTTCCCACCTCCAATTTCTTCTCCCTGTTCATTCAGCATACTACTGCCAGACTCTGCATTATATACATACATACATATATATATATATATATATATATATATATATATATATATATATATA
>NW_027187378.1:43885330-43900640 GCF_028583685.1 Petaurus breviceps papuanus | reverse complement strand
ATATATATATATATATATATATATATATATATATATATATATATATAATCTATATAAACCTCTGGTAATGTCACTGCCATTCTCAAAATTATGAAATGACCCCATCATTTAGTATTCAGCAGAAAACCTCAAATGCCTTTGACCCTGAAGACCTTCTAGAACTTGGTATAAACATACCTGTCCAATCATGTTTTGTACTATTCTTTGGAGACTGACCAGATATATTTAACCAGAAATTGAGAAGGGAAGGAGGGAGAGATCCCTCTTTCTCAGCCCAAATTTCCTTGGAAAAAAATAGTTTTTATTCCCCTTGAAAATATTACTTGGCATCATATTGCTTATCCTCTCAGTAAGTGGGGGAAGTGCTGGAGGGATACAAAAATTTTTAAATGAATGTAAAAAAATTAAATTGAAAAAAGAAAATGAAAGAAAAGGGGGGAGGGAGAGAGAAAGGAAATGTTCCTGGATCTTTTTTGATTATTTTACTGTCCTAAGCAAAATATGATGGACACATTTATTCCCACATGCAGTGGTCTAACTGGCTTTTCAGTTTTTGCAATTTGCATAATAAGCCTCTGATTTCCAGGCTATTTATATACACCTAGGCTCTGAACCCGCAGCTGTCTTCTCATGAGCCCTCTTTACCAAATTCTCTTTTTTGGTGGGTGGGGGGAAGTGACAGGGCTCTGGTGTAGATGGAGTAGACCTAGTCTACACTGACTCTCGGGACAAAGATGTCAACTCATAGCTGATAAAAGATTTACGGTAGAGTGTTTTAGAATCATTGAGCTTTGTTATGGAATTATTATAGTCCTTTCCACTGGGATTCAGTGATTTATACCCTACTGATAGTCACAAGGCTTTAACTCTGTTCCCATTAATTGATTGAACAATTTACTTTATGCTTTTGTGCTCACACCTGTTCTTGATCAAAGCTAGCTCCTTTTCTGCTGTTGGCTATTGCATGCTAACATATTAACGCTTTATCAGCTCCACTGTGCCTATAATTCAGCAGAGTTTATGGTATTTAATAAAATGACATTTCTAAACACACTCAGCTTTCAAGTTTCCTCTTTAAAAAAATAGTAATGATATCTTAATGATGGTTTTCCTTGTACTTCAGGATTGCAGAAGTTTATAACAATTAACTGAGCTGAGAAAGTTTTGAGTCAAGAACAGCTTTCTGGTACTTAATTGGAGAAAAAAGAATCATTTTAATACTGAGAGAAAGAAGCAGGCCAAGTTCAGCATAATTTAAACTTGTCACAGAAGAGTTTTACCTACAAATCTGTGATTGGTTTGCCCAATAGGGTACAGCACTATTTTAATGAAGTCAGAACTTGAGGTTTGATCTTGGTGTAGGCCTGGTAGCTCCACTCTCTTCCATGGCCAGAAACTGTTTTCCTTACACCAGTCAACTGTCCTAGAGATGCATGTAACTGGTCACAAGGAGGAGGAAGACAAGCCTGTGGTTGGAATAGGAAGAGAGGAGGGGAAGAGGGAAGGAGAGAGGAAAGGAAGAAGGGACCGCAATAGGGAGGGAAGAAAGGAGGGAAGGAAAAATAAAAAGATACAAGCATTTAAGTGTCTACAATGTGCCAGGTATTCTGCTAAGTGTTTTAGAAATTTTATCTTATTTAATCCTCACAACAGCATTGGGAGGTAGATACTACTATTATATCAATTTTACAAGAAGGAACTCAGGCAGACAGAGGTGAAGTGACTCACCCAGGGTCACACAACTAGTAAGTGTCTCAGATCAAATTTGAATTCAGGTTCTCCTGATCTCAGGCCCATCTCTCTGTATACTGTACCACCTACCTACAAAACTGTCATCAGTACTGGAAAATAAACAACTCGGATTATATTTCCCTTTGATATCAGTAGCATCATCAAATGCAAAAAGTAAGAACACATCCTATTTTCCTTCTTGGCTTCAATACAATGCTGTGCATCATTACATCCTCATTCTCTCTCAGGCAAGGAGCATTTATTAACAATTATCTTCCAGGCATTGTGCTATCCTCAGCAAAGGAATGAACCTCCTACTTTACCAATAAAATCAAGGTCATGCTCTTTTAAGCTCTGTTCTATTCAGTATCTCAGAGCAAACTACAACATTCTATTTACTCCTCATTTGCTCCACTCTGACTAAATGTGTTCTTTCTCCTCATCAAAGTCAACTTCTATACTTGTGCTATCAATCTCATTCCCTCTCATCTTCTCCAGGAGTTTTCTCCTCAACCATTATCTTCCTCTTACCCACCTAATCTCCAACTGTTCTTTGTCATCTGGCTCTTTCCCCACTGCATACAAATATGTCCAGGGTTCTCTTATAATTAAAATCCTTAACGTGATTCTCTAGAACTATCAGACTATCATATCTCTTCTCCCTTTCACAGGCAAATTCCTAGAAAGGGTCTTTAACATGTGTTTCCTTTTTTTTTGGTCTTTTACTCACTTCTAAACTCCTTAAATTCTGGCTTCTGGTATCAGTAACTGATATTCTCTTAATTGCTAAATAAGATGGTATGTGTGTGTGTAACACACACACATATACATACACATATATGTATACACATATGTACACAAAAATGTATATACATACATGTGCATATATAGGTATTGAGAATTTTTATGTGTATACATACATGTGTGTATACATATTTATATCTTTATCTATCCATCTATCTATCCATCTATCTATCTATCTATCTATCTATCTATCTATCTATCTATCTATCTATAACTAGCCTGAATTTGTTTTATAAATTCTGTTCCCAAATAGCCAATTATTGGTTAGATCTCTCCATGTAGGTATTTCACTGGCATCTCAATATGATGAAAATGAAGTTAATTTTATGTATCTCCCCATTACTAGGGAAGTAAAGTGAAGCTACCATGTATCAGGAATTGTGCTAAGCAATTTTTTTACACATATTATCTTGTTTCATCCTCACAACAACCTTGAGAGGTAGATTCTTTAAGTATTCCTATTTTATAGTTATGGAAACCAAGTCAAAAAAACTTATATGACTTGCCCAGGGTCACAACTAGTAAGTGCCTGATGCCAGATTTGATTTTGAGTTTCTTGGACTCAGGCTTAGAACTCTATCTATTGTACCACCAGCTCTCCACTAACAATAAAACCTGTCTTTTTTCCCAAAATTTCTTTTCTCTTTCTTTGTTCCTTCCTTTCTTTTTTCTTTCTTTCTCTCTGTCTCTTTCCTCCTTCGTCTCTCTCTGTCTCTGTCTATCTGTCTCTCTGTCTCTCTCCCTCTCTTGTTCTCAAGGAGGTCACCATTCTTCCAGTCATTCAGGTTTATACAATCAGAGGATCCTAGGCTAGGGTCTTCCCTAGCACTACACATCTTTAAGGGGTAGCAGAAAATACCACACCATCTACACCTCGGTCACTATAAGAACAGTCTCCTAAATCAATACCAAGTGTTGCTCATTCATGTTAACTCAAGGTTGACTTCCAAGCCCCATTGCTCTTCCTCTGTGGGCTGACTGCTCCCAACTCTCACCTGGATTCACACATAGGCAACTCTCTACACCTGCTCTTTGTCTCAGCTCATGGGGACTGCTCCACTGCAAGCTCTCCCTGCTCTTGCTCAACAACAGGCTTCAGGGGCTCCTGCCTGCAGCTTCTACCTCTGGGAAAACAAAGCTTAACAGGGCAACAACAATACCAATACACACCAGTAGCACCATCATGTCAATTCACCTTCAAAGTCCAGAGATTTTGTGATAACAGTTCAGTTCACTTTAACAGATCCCAAAAGGGGCTCAAGTTAAGCCTTCCACCCATAGGCAGGTCTCTATCCTACTGCTCTATTTGCTTTAAAAGTCCAAAGGCTCCCTCAGCAAGTCTCTGCCATCAGAGGTCTGCTCTTCACTCTCAGAGGTTTCCTTCCAGCTCTCAGAGGTCTCCCTCCCCCACTCAAGCTGCTTCTTTCTCTTGAGCACTGTGTCATTCTTTCAATGCTGGCTCCCTTAATGTCTGCTTTCTCTGCACTGACTCTCTTTATATACAGTTCTACTTAGCATCTGATTGACTAGAACCCACATCTAAGTATCTGATTTGTTAGAGCCCACTTGCACATCTGATTGGCTCAGCACAGAGGCATATAAGACTGAGACTGGGAAACTGAATAGCACACACAGAAAAACAGTAAAAAATCCCACTTTGCTTGCCACTACAGACCCTAATCACCATTTTTCTTGAATGTTAACTACTTCCTGCTAATTTTCCTTGCCTAAAGTCTTTGCCCTCTGTAATGCATTCTCCAAATAGCTGACAAAGTGAAATTTGTAAAGCATATGTCTGATCATGCTCCTGTCCTGACAAATAACGTGTCCTGGCTTCAAATTACACCTTGGAAGAAAAATGCTTTCTTTTTTTTTCATTTTCAAGATTTCAACTTACTTTTCGAGTCTTATCATCTGTTGTTCCCTTTCAAATATTCATTTGGTCTAGTCAAAGTTTTTGCTAGTTCCTCAAACATCATATGCTATCTTCCATCCTTTTGCCTTTTCATAGTCCCTGTGCCTGGAACACATTCCTCACTCCCCTCCATCCTAAGAATCCCTAGCTTCCTTCAGTGCTCGCATTCTGTTCAGCAAGACAACGTGGAAGTGATTCTAAATGTTCCTACATATTTCATGAAGTTGTTGTAAAGCTTTATACTATCTTGCATTTAGTAGATTTGAAAAAAAGGCTTTTACTTAGCAGTTATTGGGGTAGAGGATAGGGCAGAGCCAGTAATTAATTGTCTTTTGTCTTTCTTTGTATCTCCAGAGATTAGCCCAGTGGCACATCCTAGGGACTTAATAAAGACTTGCAGACAGATTGACTGAATTAATGAAGGATTTGCATAAAATAATCTGTAAGGTTCTTTCTAGCTCTAAACACACCACAATGGAATGAGTTCTGGGATGGGAGAAAGATCTAAGTGTGAATTTTGCCCATATTCCTACTAGTAATTTGATCTTAAGCAAGTCATTTGACCTATTTCAGCCTCAGTTTTCTCATCTCTAAAATGGAGATAATAACAGCATCTACTTCATAGAATTGTTGTGAGGAACAAATGAGAATATTGTAAAAATCCTTTGCAAACTTCCTATACACATGTATATGTATATGTGTATATACATGCATACATACATAATATATGTACATTTGTGTATGTATGTATACATACTATGATCATAATGATCTCATTCAATCTTAACAATAACATGAATATCACCAGTTTAAACATAAAGAAACCAAAATTGAGAGTTGTTAAGGACTTGCCATTATCTCTTCCTTTCATCACCCTCAACTGTCAGAGCAACATGACTAGAAAAATCAGTGGATATATCTGGAATTAACTGGGTTTGAAACTCAGTTTTACAGGCTATGTGACATCATATGAGAAACATCTATCTAGGCCTCAGATTTCCTATCTGTAAGATAAAGTAATTGGAGTATGTGAACTCTGAAATCTCTTCTCTCTCTGTCTCTGTCTCTGTCTCTGTCTCTCTCTCTCTCTCTCTCAAAATGTTCACATCTACCTATTACACTGAGGAAGTCTTCAAATGCATTGGGTAGACACCCACCCCTAACTCACTGTCAGGTCTGAGATTTACTGGCTACTTTCAACCTAGTTTAGTCCATCTGCCTAGCCCTAGTTGGTTTACTGGGGTGTGGCTGCTGCACACGTTACAGTTTCTTGGAGCCACAGGTGACAGCTGGGTGACAGGTAGACACCAAAGGTGGATGAGCAGCCCTGATAACTTTATTGTATATTTGAAAGGAATAGCAAATTTCACATGATAGATTTGCAATTTCAGGTGCAAACCTTTGTTTTTCTATTCCATTTTGTAATGGAAATGTTTGTTTTATTTCTTAAGTTCACAAGAAATTTAATAAATTAATAAAAAAAAGAAAATCCCATACACCACATACTACTTTTAATTCCTAGAAATACTTGTGATTATATTAGACCATATATTCCAAACTGGCAGAACCCTAGAGATAATTTTATTCAATGTCCTCATTGTGTAGATGAAAAAACTGAGATACTGTTACTTTTCAAAGTCCTATAATTAACCCATGTAGAACTGGAAACTTGACCTCAGTATTCTGATTCCAAATGCCATACTTTTTAGACTGTGCCTTTCTATCTACTTGCATAACTAGGAAAAAGTGAAAAATGCTTGAAAGTGGCCTAGAATTTGGTATCTGATTTGCTTTTTAGCTTTTTTCTCAAAAAAGATTCTTCTGGAAGAAGAAAGAAATTCATTGCTTGGGATTGTACTTTGCTTTGAGGAGAATAAACTGCATGTTTTTATACATTCTACTCTGTCCTAATTAAATCTGACACCAGAACTCTGTCTATACAATGAGAATATCCAGACCTTGATGCAGCTGATCCAATTTGGTCATTAGAATGGTCTAAATGACTCAATCATTGCACAGTCAACCTGATCAATTGCTATACGATCAATCACTAAGAGGGTTGAAAATACCAAATCGACTGTTCTGTGACCAATTCATCACATCATATAGATCTGCTCTAAATTGAGATGATTGCTAACAATATGGGAGATAATAATAGAATTCAAAGTGACCTTGATAATTCCAGGATGAAGTCCAATAGGAAGACATTCTATGCAAAAGCAAGTCACACAAGAGGAGAGAAATGAAGGTAATTACAATGATGATTCAGGGTGAAAAGACAACTTTTGCTTGAAATATCAATAAAATTGAAGTTAATTCCTAAAATTTGAATTATCTAGATAACTGCATTCATTTTCCCCTTCACTGTGTGGTTGTAGATCTAGCATTTGGGACAAAAGCCAAGTAGCAGATATAGAGGCATTCAGTTAACTCTTTCCCAGTTTTCCAAACCTTGGTTAACTTTATTTCTTTTTGGAACTTCTCATAAATGCCCAATTCTCCATGGTCCCCTCCACAGTCATGGTGACCTGGTTGCCTGGGGAAATCCAATAAGGTACCTAGCCCAGTTCTGTATTTTGTCATGTAGTAGCTCTGCCCTAGATCTGCCTACCCTGGATCCACCTCTCAAAATTTACATCTCTCACATCTCATTTCTTCAAGATTCTGTCTTTACAAGGTTGTTGGGGGGAAATTATTTTAAAAACATTAAAGTACTATACAAATGTGATTTTTAAAATCATTATCAATTTCATCATCTCATCACCATCACTGTTATTCAATTCTCATTTTATGAATGGAGTTCAGATAGAAATAGTACAAGAACAAATTGCTATCCTGCTACTATTCTTTCATACTTAAGGTGCTGTGAACGCTCATGCTAGTGGACAAATTGACTGATTTTTTTAAATTGAAGAATACTATTGGAATGTAGGCTTCTCTTTTGCAGAATCATTGATAACATATTTCTGACAAATACAGGAGCATATAAGAAAACAAGGATGAGCTATAACTTGTCTGATTTCCACATGATTTTGCTTTTTTGTTAGGGAATTATGTTCGAAAGATTTTTATTCCATATATTTTGAATAGTGCCAGTATATATTTAAAAGCATTGTTTGGACTTTTATGGATCAGCATAATATCCTGGTGTTTCTGAACAAATGTCATAATGATGCCCCAGTTTCAATTCAATTTATTGATTATATTTGCAAAGTTATTTGGAGTTTGTATTGGCAGTATTGGGTTTAACGTCCTTTAGCTTATAATTGATACCAGTTTTCTGGAGTATAATTCTAGCTAACTAATTACATTTTTTAAGATATCTTGTGGGTGCTAAATGTTTTCCACCTGTGTAGACATACTGCCCAATTTTTATTACTTCATTGTATAATCTTCTTCAATTATAGAAAGACCATCCTCCACAGAGATAATTTTTCTGGAAGTTTTGGTGTGATGACCTGATCCCAAATCACTCTCATAACTTTTTTGTAAATAAATGTGGACAAATCTGCTTGGCAAAATAATTTGTTCAACTTTTATTTGCGTATGTTAGGTGAATTCATGTAGAAATCACCATGGAGGGTCTTTTGAATCTCTCCTTGGTTCTTAAGAATTTCATAGATTTCTTTTAGATATAAACAGTTTCTGACAAAAACTGTGGTGTATGTCTGCTGGAAGTCTCTACTATTGTTTGGGAAGTGAGATCTGTTTCTTACAAAACAATTTTTGTATATTTTAGCCTGTTTATTGACACAGTTACTGCACACGATCTGGACAAAGATCCAGTAAAGGAAAATGAAAAGGGATAGTCAGACAGGTAGGGGGAGACCAAGAGAGAATAGTGTCACAAAAGCCTAGAGAGAAGAAAGTATCAAGAAGAGGGTGATCAATAGTGTCAAAAGCTGTAGAGAAGTCAAGAAGGAGGACCAAGTCAAAGCCATTAGATCTGGGAATGAAGAGATCATTAGTAACTTTGGAGAGAGTGGTTTCAGTTGAATGCTGAGGCAGAAGCCGCACTGTAGTGAGTTGAGAAGAGAGTGGCAAGTAAGTGGAGGCACCAATTGTCGACAGATTTTTCAGGGAGTTTAGCTAAGAAAGGGAATAACAAGAGACAAAGGTTATTAGCTAACAAAGATGGATGGCTCTAGTGAGGGTTTTTTGAGGATAGAGGAGATGTGGGGATGTTTATAGAGAGTAAGAAAGCAGGCAATAGACAAGGAGATATTGGAGATAAATGAGAGAATGGGGATGATCTAGGATGATTTAGTCAAATGAATCATGATGCTAATGAGTGACGTATTCCATTTTTCATACTCATAGTCCCTCACTTCTGCAAATAAGGAAGGAAAAAAAAGCATTATTTCATCTCTTCTTTGGGGTCAAGATTGATCATTGCAATTATACAGCATTCAGGGATTAAAAAAAATTCTTTCTTACATATTTTAATGAATCTGTATGTTGTTTTCCTGGTTTATTTATTTTGACTTGTATCCATTCAGATAAATCTTCCTATACTTTTCCATATTTATTTTATTTGTTACTTAGTAATATTCGAATTAAGCCTACTCTCAAGGTGATAAGTAGATTGCCCATTGTATTTGTCTGGATTTGGGTGAGCTCAGGAAACAAACAATATTTGTGTTTGGGTGGAAAATAGAATACTGAGGATTGGAGAATGGAATGTAAGAAAAGAAAGAAAAGGCATGTGGAAACTGGATTGATTGAATGGGACTATTAGGTAACTTCACAAATATAATCAAAGATAAGTCTAGGCCATGTCTTGAGCAGTATCATTTTTTACCCTTGTTCAGTAGAAAAAAGCTTTTACTTAAAAAAGAAAATCTCATATTAACAATGGCCTTGCCCATTGGAATTTCTCCAAGTTTTCTTCAATTCCATTTTTTTTGTCTTATGGATTGAAATTCTATTGATTGGTTTTACATTTGTTTTTAGTTTTAATGCATTTTTCATAAGTACCACATAAGTGAAATAAATAAAGCTGAAATCAGGGTCAGATTTTAATGGGCAATAATTGACCCAATACATGGTTTTCTTCAATATTGGTCAATATCTAACATTATGAGAAAGTGGCAAGTAATGGAATCTGGAAGGGTGGGGGATCTGGGCACAGAAAAACATGCTATCTTCGCTGATGATCAAGCATTTAGACCAAAGAAGCAAGGTTATCAATCAATCCATCAGTCAATCAACATGCCTTTATTAAATAATCACTAAAGAAAAGGTTCCATGCTAGGGATAAAAATATAAAAAATGAAACAATTCTTTATCTGAAGAAGATTACATTCCATTAGAGGAAGGAAGCAAATGCATATGTAATATAAATATATATGGAATACATGCAAAATAAATGACTAAAAAGAGCTTTTATTCACAAGGTGCTTTCCCACAGGTAAATATCCTTTAATAATAGCATTCTAAAGTTCTTCAGAATATTTTTACCATTATTCCCAACCTCCAAGAGCTAGACTCAGACAAAGAACCCGTTTCTGTTCATCTGTTTCCTTGTTAGTGCTCCCCTGTACTCAGAATCATAGAATTCTAAACCACATAGATTTTAGAATTGGAAGCGACCTTAGCAGCTATCCAGTTTATTCTCTATTATCCAGGCAAAAGGAACTTGCCTTGGCTCCTTATATATGGCATTTCATCTTGCATTTCCCTCCCTTTGCACTAGATATACTCCATTCCCAGAATTCACTCCCTTCTTAGCTCCCCTTCATAGTGTCCCTAGTGCAGATTGGCTCATTCTTTGTATTGGTAATCCCAATGCTGGTACATAGAAAGCACTTAATAAATCCTTATGGAGTGATTGATTTGATTTGAGGTAGTTATTGTCCAGACATTGCCCTATCACCTCAATCTTTTAATCATTTTAACTCCTTATACATTATACCAAAAATGTGAATTCAGAAAAGGAAAGCAACAATTGGTTGCAACAGTCACATCAGCCACAAGTCTGGGGTCGTGAGAGGAATGTTGAACTTCCTAGCTGGGGTTCATTTTGAACCATTGACATTTTGTCTTTATACTCAATGAGATTAAGCAAGGAAGTGACTAAGTTATGTTTCCAAAGATGTCCTAGAATTCTTGCCTAAGTAGTAATAGTAAGGATAGGGTCTGGACCTATGATTTCATTTGCAAATAGAAGTCCTGGATGAAAAAAACTCCCTCTTGCAATTCAGATCAAAATCTTTACAACTTACATTCTTAGAAAGTTGCCTCATACCCCAAGAGGTTAAATGGCAATAACAATTATTCCTTTGCTTTTATAAACTGCTTTTCATGCCTTATTCCATTCAATCCTGGTAAAAATCCTGCAATATAATTAGTGTAACCACTGAAGAAACTGAGTCCTGAAGTGACTTGTCCAACATCACTTAGTTAATGTAAGGCAGATCAATTTTTTTCTAATTTCATCTCTAATTTTCTTTCCACTACAGTACTATGATAAAAAAAAAAGTGATTTGATAAGACACAAGGACAGTCAGAACAGTTATTAAGGCTTTTCCCAATGTGATGTTAAGGACTCTGAGTTGGTGACTTCTAGCTCTCTATGCTTTGCCCAGGGCCATAGGACCAAACAACATAGTCAAGTTTATTGAATTCCATCATCCTAGCATTTAAATTTGTTTTCTTTGAGCTGCATCTTCCTTCCAGTCTGTTTCTTAGCTGCCTGTTTTTTAATTAAACTTTCTAATATATCTATTTAAGTCTTCCCCAGACCAAGTAATCAAGTGCATCAGGAAACTGAAACTCCATCATAAAACAGTTACTAATGCGTGAGGGAAGGATTATTAAATTGTGGTTTTTATTACCCAAATTGACAAAGATCAGGGATGGATAGTGAGCAGGCTGGAGTCATGTGGTAACATGCTCATCTAATTAATGAAATGACAGCTTTATGCTGTGAAATAGCGAAAGGACTTGACATGATTCATGCTTTTGCTCATCGACTCTAACAGCTGGAATGATGTTTCTTAACATTCCTTCAAGCTTTGGCAGTGCATATTATCTTTGTCATGTGAGGGAAAAGGGGGGGATGTTCTTAAATTCTCTATCCTGTTTGCAAATCCAAATACCAGACTTTCCTTGGGGCTATGTTTGCCACTTCATCGTTCTACTTCTTTGGTTCCCAAGAAGTGGACACCATCTTAATATGATTTGAGAGTCATCTGGAGGGAATCTTGAGCAAAGATGGCATATTTGTGACTGCCTTAAGAAAAATCACGGAATCCACAATAAGTGATAGGATAGTCTTACTGTCTTCTGTCCTGGTCAGATTAAATATATAATATTTTGTTCAGTTCAGGGCGCATTTCAAAAAGGACATTGACCTTTCTAAAGGAACAGGATGGTGAGTGTGCTGGAGATCACAGGAGTCTGAGGACTGATGGAAGCAACTGGGATATTTACTCTGGAGAATAGAAGTTTTCGTGGGAATATGATCACTGTGCAGCTTGAAGCATTTAAAAGGCTGTTATGTAGAATTATTCTCTTCCTCCTTGTTCTTTGCTCTCTCCTCCTCTTCCTCTTTATCCTACAGATACTCTCAATAATTCTACCTAAGTTGAGTTTACCTAACAATAATTTTATTAAATGATTGAAGCAGTTATTTTAATCCTCTTATCCATAGAACATTATCTAAAACAGGAAAGCACCTTGTCCTAGGACTGTTTTTATTTGAACTTGATTTAAAAAAGTTAAGAAGGAGATGATTATTATTTTTATTTTTATTAATAATAATTTTAATTCACATTTATTCACTTTAAGGGTGGCAAAATAATGTGTATATATACATATATGTGTATACATATTTACATTTTCTCCTCACAATAACCCAGTGAGATAAGTATTTGCTGTTACCTCCATTTTGCACTGAAATTAAAGTTTCAAAGATATGAAGTGACCTGTTTGTCATCGCATAGCCAATAATTATCAAAGATGGAATTTGAAAATAGATCATCTTCACTCCATGTCTAGTATTATATTAAAAATAATTCTATAGTAGCTAAAATCTATGTAGAGCTTTAAGGTTTTCAAAGTATTTTACATTGGGTTGCTCATTTGATTCACACAACCCTGGGAAGTAGGTGCTATTATTATCCCCATTTTACAGATGAAGAAACTCATGCATGGAGACATTAACTAGTGCAAGTCCCCACAGCTAATCAGTTTTTGAGGTAGTATTCAAACTCAGTTCTTCCTGATTCCAAGTCCTGCATACATCTCCCTAATCTCCCTGACCCATCTATTTAATATGAAGGAAAGATTAGATGTACCATGAGCACAAAGGATCGAACAACAAGACAAATTGGAGACAGACAGATTTCAACTCAATGGCCTAAGAATCAAAGCTGTCCAATATGAAATGGGTTGCCTTATTAAGAACTAAAGTTCTCCTAGTGGAGACTAGATGATCAGTCAGCGATGTTACAAATGGCATTTCTGGTGAGGAACGGACTTCATCAGGTAAATTCTGAGGTCCTTTACAAGACAGAGAATGTGTGATTAGTGATTTTTCAAAGAAAAAGAAAAGAAAGTTTAAGGCTTAAATATACAGCATGTTAATGATTCTCAGTTTCATAAACCCAAAATATCCAAAGAGCAATTTATTCTCAATTACTCTTGCATAGTTATTATCTATGGACACTTCAATAGTGACATTTCTATCTCTATGCAAAGCTAGTACATGTGATTTCCCATATTGGCCTAGAATTGAAATCATAAATGAGACCTCTTTGTATAGAAATTATATAGTGTCAATATTTTATATTTACATATATATGAGGGTATATTCTTAAGAATAAACTATTTATAATCCTCACTCAAAAGAGCCATAGATTTTCAGAAGGGCTTATAGAAAACATTTATTCCAACACTCTCATATCAGGAAATTGAGACCCAGAAATGTTCAGTGACTTACTCAAGGTCACACAGAGGTAAGATTTGAAACATAGCCCTTTGACTCCCAATCTAGAATTCTAACCACTACAGTATGCTGCTGGCATTTACATTTCCTAAAAGTCAGGTTTTATGAAATACAAACTATATTTAGACCAGTGCATGATATAATTTGTCCCTTTTGAGATATCGTTTTAAGGTACATTTTCTCCCACCTTTTTCTGATAGTCGGGCGAATATTTAATACACCATGAATTCTGATTCATTTTAAATATAAGTGGTTAGTTGTATTTCAGAATCATCTGTCTCATGAGTTGGAAAATGACCACTTGAGAGTTGATGAAAAACATTCTGCTCATTTCTGGGATTTCAAATACACAAGGACATTTGGACAGAACGCTGGACTTGGAGTCAGGAACACTTGATTTCAAATCCTTTCTCAAGCACTTACTAGCCAGATGACCATGAACAAGTCAATTTAACTTTCTGACCCTCTATTTCTTTTTTTTGTAAAATCAGAGGATTGGTCTCAATGGTCTCTAAGGTCTTTTTCTACTCAAAATCTATGATTCCACTACAAAAGTATCCTCTCTTTTGATATTTAAGGTGTTCTAGACTTTCTATATTTCCCCTCCAAAAAATTCTGTATTTAATTAAAGAAGAAAGGGGAGGAGGGAAGCTGCCTTTATGTCACATCAATTTTCTTGGGTAGGTATGGGCAGAACCAGACTGAAGTTTCAGCCAGATCTTACCCCCAAGGTTATGTGTGCGAAGCCTGGCCCAGGGAACAAGTTCCTTTGAAGGCAAATGATTATAAATGTAAATTTCAACCCCCTGTGGGGCTGCTCTACAGAGAAGGATTTCTAGGGTTGGCACAGCTCAGTAGTAATTATCTAGACTTGAGCACAGTTTCTGTTTCAAGGGGAAAGACATTTGGCAGCATCTCCTGAGGGCTCAGAAAGGCCACATCATTTTCTCCCAGAGATGCCAGAATCTCTCGTTTCTCACTATGAAATGTTCATGCTCTTTGCTCCCCCATTCCCCTCACTTTCCCCCTCCCCTCATCCCCTATATACAGACTCTGATCCTCATGGCTGAGAAGGAGCAGGTATGGCTTGAACTCAACCACTTCCACCTTCTGCTACCATGGGGCTAAGATTCTGGGAGTGGTTCCCAGATGCCAACAGTATCCTCAGGCCAACACATGCCGGATGGGTTTCAAATCTTCCCAGGCAAACATGTGTTTCACTTGAAGGGATGAGCCAGGGTTAGTCAAGTAAACGAATTCTAAGTTTTCTCTTCCATCCACTATAAAAATAATTTGTTTTTTATTTGAGACAGTAGTTTAATTAAGCATTTATTAAGTTCTTAATGTGTTCTAATCACAGTTCTAGCCAATATAAGGAGAATAACAAATAAAGGAGGAAGATAGTCCTCTTATTTTAAAAGTGTTTATGGACTAAATGGGGAGGTGGGGCATAGAAAGCACTGGAGAACATTTGCTACTATTAGGGAAAGCGAATTGAGGACAGAGAATGAGAAATAACTCATATTTTCACAGCAGTTTATAATTTACAAGTTGATTTCTTTATAGCAATCCTACAAAATGTCTACTATTAGCCCCATTTTAAGGATTATGAAACTAAGGATCAGTGTGGTCACAGAGCCTGCAAGTGCTGAACTAAAAAATGCTGAGGTTGATATTTGAACACAGGTTTCCCAGCCCCAACCACACACCCCAAGTTCTTCCAGATTTAGGCTGTCTCTCCAGATCACTAGCAAAACCAGAGAGAAAATTCAGCATGAGTTTAAAGAAAAAAAATAAATTCATTAAAATGAATGTTAGAATTGGAAGAGAGAAAGAGAGAGAGAGAGGGAGGGAGAGAGAGAGGGGGAGAGAGAGAGAGAGAGAGAGAGAGAGAGAGAGAGAGAGAGAGA
>NW_027187378.1:43879678-43880330 GCF_028583685.1 Petaurus breviceps papuanus | reverse complement strand
GAACACAAGTCATACAGTCAAAAATATTTCTATGCAATTCTCTAGTCTTATTTATGTATTGACATCAGTGAGTCTGCAATCGTATAGTCCATCATAAACAAGCATCAGGTGCCAATGATCCATGTTATCAGCGGCAATCTAAGGAGAGAACAGAACTGAGATGGTCCCCCCTAGCCATAGTTGATCATAGCTCTTCCTAGCCAAACCCAGACTCTCCTGGAAATGATCAGTTGAAGCATTTTTATGCCAGAAGGTTAGGTAAGTGAATTTGAAGTGTCTGAGGCTGGATTTGAATTCAGGTCTTCCTGACTCCAGTGCCGGTGCTCTATTCACTGTGCCACCTAGCTGCCTCTTCCCTTTCTTTCTTGCCTTGTTCCCATCCCCAACTTTCCCCCACCTCTCCTCTCTGATGAATTGTCAAAGATATCTGGGGTCATGGGATTTGTCAATGACAGAGAGAGAGAGAAAGAGAGAGAGAGAGAGAGAGAGAGAGAGAGAGAGAGAGAGAGAGAGACAGAGAGAGAGAGAGAGAGAGAGAGAGAGAGAGAGAGAGAGAGAGAGAGAGAGAGAGAGAGAGAGAGAGAGAGAGAGAGAGAGAGAGAGAGAGAGACAGAGAGAGAGAGAGAGAGAGACAGAGACAGAGACAGAGAGA
>NW_027187378.1:43721117-43879578 GCF_028583685.1 Petaurus breviceps papuanus | reverse complement strand
AGAGAGAGAGACAGAGAGAGACAGAGAGAGAGAGAGAGACAGAGAGAGACAGAGAGACAGAGAGACCAAGAGAGAGAGACCGAGAGAGAGATCGAGAGAGAGACAGAGTCCTTAGAACCCATCTAACAGTGATTTTCAAAATGTATCCTAAATCCCCCTGTCAAGGGGTCATCAAGACCTTTTCAGGGAATCTACAATGTCAAAACTATTTTTGTAGAAATGCTAAGATGTTTTAACATCTAACACAATAACTATTAATAGATAAAACCCACATAGACAAAAGCTCTTTTTAACTGTGTAAAGGAGTTCTGAGACCAAAAAGCTTGAGAATCATTCATCTAATCTAACCCCCTTCATATTTACAGCTAAGGAGGGCAAAGAAAGGGGAAATGACTTGCCAAAGGTCACACAAGTTACTAATAGTAAAGATAAGATTAGAAAACCACATCCTTTGACTCCAAATCTATTGACTCTGCTTTGGTTATATTTACCCTAAATCTTAATGCAAATGTGTTTAGATCTTAAAAGAGCTATTCGTTCCCCTACATCCTCTCCTAAATTCCTCTCTCACACTCGAACCACCACCGCTACCAAAGTATGATCCTAATCATGGAGAAAAAGAATCTGATATCACTGTGATCATGTCCCAGTGTGAAGAGTATGTACATTGATGGATGACTCAGATGAGAAACCACTGGCCTAGCCCTTAGAGAACTAGAACCCCGACTTTCACCCATTATACAGTATGATAAGCAGCACATCACAGGTATTTGATGGATCTGCGAGCCCAGTGGGGTGAGTGCTCTTTCAAATGCATAGAGTGAAACTTCATGATGCCCATTCTATAAAATACTTCTCTAGTTTTTCTGTAAATCTATCATAGTATATCTACCAAATCTATAAAATGGGCATAACAATGCACAATACTTGGACTGCTTACCTCACAGCATTGTTGTTATCAAAGTGCCTTGAAAACTATGAAATGTCACAGAAATAAGAGCTGTTATGATTTTCTTAAATTGAAGGTTGTGGAATATGTGTCAATTAAACAAGTATAGACCATCATAAATCAAACAAGGTTGTGAATTGCTATTTTAAAGCCTAATTATAATAATAACTAGCATTTATATAGCACCAACTGTGTGCCAAGTACTTTAAAATGAATATCTCATTTGACGCTTACAATAACTATGTGAGGTAGAGGCTACCGATGAGGAAACTGAGACAAAGAGTCACACACCTAATAACTATCTGGGACTGAATTTGAACTCAGGTTTTCCTGATTCCAGGCTTCTTGCTCTGTGCCACCTAGCTGCCCCTAACCACATCATGATTTAAAAAAAAACAAAAGAAAGAAAAACCTAGATGTGAAAAATTACTAGACAAAATATGGTATGTAGCTATATCATTTTGTCATTTGGAATGATAAACATGAATAATTCAGAGAAACAGGGAGACTTATATGAAATGATTCAGAGTGAAGAAAGTAGAGCAAAAATCAAATTATAGCTAAAATGCAAATGAATTCAGCAAGGAGAGACAAAAAAAAATAACTTGTTACAAAAAAAAAAAAGACTAAAGAACTGAAAAAGTTAAATTTGAAATTTTAGATTCATGGTCCAAAAGGCCATATTGTTACCTGAACATCATTTTATTCAATAAGTATGTACTGATCACCTACTTAACAAGTAAACAGGGAAGGAAGTATGAACTCTAGTAATCACCATTTGATAGGAGAAGAAACTGAGTCTTAGAAAGGTTAAATAGTTTCTTCTTCAGTATCACGAAGTTAGTAAGTAGGGGAGCCAGGTTCTATACTTAGGTCCTCTGATTTCAAGCCTGGAATACTTTCCAAAATTCATTATTTGGTCTTGCACAGAAACTACTGAAAATGCTTCATTTTGATGCTCTTAGCAAATTGGTTCTTTCTAAAAAAAAAAAAAATCCCCTGTAACTAAGCTTTTATCTGACTGCTTCAGAAGAGTTCATTTAAGGGGCAGCTAAGTAGAGCAGTGGATAGGGCACCACCCTGGAATCAGGAGGACCTGAGTTCAAATGAGTGCTTAGACACTTTATACTTACTGCATGACCCTGGGTAAGTCACTTAACCCAAATTGCCCTCCCTTCCCAACAAAAGAGTTCATTTACTTCTTTGTAAGACCTGAGGAAAGAACAGATGTCTGCCTGACAAAATTTAAGTGCATCACCATCACAAGGAAGGAAATAGTGAGATGAGCATTTGAATGTTCCTTCTATCCCAGATGGTCTACTGACACTTTCTATCAGTGAATACTTTACAGTAAGAATACATTTTCCTGCTGTATCCAATTGTAAATGTGCATCATCTTCATTACAACTTACTATGTGACGTTGGGTAAATCACTTAGTGTCTCTAATCCTAAATTTTCCCCTTTGAAGAATGGAAGCAGAGAATTCATAAGCACAAGCAAGGTGGGATTTTTGTTGTTTTGCTTTTTTCTTCTTCTTGTTGGAGTTCAGGTTCCCAGGCTCAGGACAAACTGTGAATGTCTGAAGGATTAATCTCCTTCCAACCCTGATAATTTACAGCTGTGTTGAGTCAAGTAGGTTTTGTGCCTTCTGGCTCTGACTTAATCAGGGGCCAAGTCTTTGTTATATATTCCGGGAGCTTGGCATTTTGTTTGGGGATTCACTCATGAGAAGGATCTTTTGATATCCTGGTCAAGACTCTGAGCAGCCATATTTATAGAGCCCCCTCTCCCCTGACTACTTAGATGTCTGTGCTCCCTCAATCCAGTGATATATGTTAAGTGCATAGAAATATGTCTGTTGTTCTTTATGCTCATTTCTCTATGTTTTCTCTTTGTATTTTCTCCAAGTTCAAGGTGCTGATCTTTTCCCTGAACTAGTGAATGTGATTGAAAGTAGGATTGTTAACCCTTTTTTGAGTAATCTTTCCTTCAAAAGAAGATCAAAGAACCTGTGTTAGCAGGCCATCTTGGGTGTGCTAGGGTGCTTGCTAATACAGTATTGAACTAGATTTCTCTAATGGACGTCATAGCTCTTAGATCCTATGATCTTATAATTTCTGTGTATAGGTAGAGTCACAAGGAAAATAATGATAATAACAGTAAGCATTCGTACAGCAATTTAAGGTCTATAAAATGCTTTTTACATATGGTATGTGGTTTGATAACAGAGGGTTCATTAAGTATTTGTGGCCTTCTCATCCTAAAACATCCCATGGCCCCTGAACAACCCCTTCTTCTATTGGTGAAATCCTCTCAGAACCTTTGTTATGAAGTAGGGCCCAGGTCAGGTTCATACTTCTGACTTTGACTCTTCTTCCTACTCTCTGGGTTCATTACTATATCCTCCCTTCTCCTCCTTCCCCACCTTTTCAATTCCTTTTAATGTATTACTTTCTCCCATTGGAATGTGAATATTGACTGCAAGGACCACATTTTTTCTTGTTTATATCCCCAAAGCATAACACAATGCTTGGGCACAGTAAAGTGTTTATACTTGTTGACTTGATTTGTCAGGAACAAAAGTAAATAAAATTAGCACTCTAAAGTTGGGCTGTAACTCAGGAGGGATTTCTATATCCCATTGTAAGTCTGAGGATGGGCCTACTGTTAATATGCCTCCCATCAAAGCTGTTTGATTTCCCCTTGAAGCACAATACTAGGGACAATTAGCAATGGAGCATTTGCAAATCCTTCAAATTCTCTAAAGGGCCCAGAGTGTTTCTTTCCACAGTAAAGCCTGGCTGATTACAGTGATACAGATTTTTCTTCTTCCTCCCACCCCACTCTCTTTATTACCAGGTCAGGTTTACACTGACAAAAGCTGCTTCTTTGCTTCCTTCAGAGACCTAAATGGAGAACACAATCCATCTTAGAATGCCCCATTAATGGCTATCTCTGATACCCCATCTTTTCAGGAAGGTGACTCCAGTTTTCTAGGAACATAAACTCTAGCACTTACAAATTAACTGGAAAGTCTTCAAATATAGGACTGGAGTTGGACTTGGTGTCTATTCCTGAGGACCAACATAGCTACATACTGAGAAACAGATTGCCAAAGGATGATTGATACTTTTGGCTATAGGAATTCAAGAAGACCATTGGTTAGAGTATGGACAAATTGTGATTTGGTTTGGTGGTGTTGGAACTGTAGGGGACCTACTGCATTGGATCATGGAGTCCAATACTCTTATTTTTCAGGTAAAGAAATTGAGACTCACAGAGGTCAGAATGATTATCTTAGGACAAGATATTGTGTCTGAGGCAGGTTTCAAATGTACATCTGAGCTTGCATACAGTCCCCTACCTAATATACCAGTGGTGTCAAACTCAAATAGAAAAAAAGTCCATGAGAGGTGAATCCGAGATGGCAGAGTACAGATAAGCCAGCTGAACTCTCCCAACATTCCTCTCTAAACAACTTTTAACTAAGTCCTTAAATAAAATTTTGGAGCCATAGATCCAGCAAAAGGTCAGTGAGACATTTTTTTTCGAATCTAAGACAACTTAGGAGGTTGGTAGGAGAGAGCTGTGGCAATGGGGAGTGGGGGATGGTGGCACACCAGGAATGTAGCAACAGCACCAGCTGTGGGTCTGGGAAGTGGCTATAACAGCAAAAGCAGGAGTAAGGGGCTTAGACACTGATCAAAAAGATTATAGAGGACTCTGGGTGCAGCTTACAAGTGTGTTGCCCATAAGCAATTCTGAGTTGCAGTTTCAGGGTAGAGAGGAACACTTGTGATTGTCCACAAGAGATCAGGAGCTCTAGTCATAATCCCAAGGCAGAGAGAAACACTAGTGCTTGTGGCTACATGGAAGCAGGATCCCTTCCTGGGTGAAGACCAGAGTACAGACCAGGAGGGCAGGGACCTCTGCATCACACTGTGAGAGATAACAAAGGGTTAAGTTTCCACAGGCCCCAGAATGAGGTAACAAAACTTAAAGGGAACAACACTAACCTTTTCATTGGTTGCCCAAAATTTGGTATATAGATATGTATAAGTGAGGGATTGAAGGATGTTTCCTTCTGATTGGGTAGAATGGTCAAATGCATAATTATGATAACAAAAGATTGTCAACTGTAACTCTCATTGGCTGTCTCCAAATTTGGTGCATAATCAGGGATTGGAAAACACCATCCTCTGATAGTATATTAATTCATGAATAATTATGGTAATGAAGGATTGAGATTGCTTTAAACTAATTAGCTAGCCACCTAAGAAGAGATTATGAGCCCACCTCACTGACCAATGGTGAGACCAGACAGGGGAGTGGGCCAGGTTAGGGTTAGGATAACAGAAGCCTGTGAGCTTCCACAATTTGCACTCCCTGGCTGACATGGCTTGAGTGAAGAGGGCTGTGCCCTTTCTCATGAGAAAGAATAAAAGACTCTGCTTTCTGACTCAGAATCAGATTTTAAAAATCTGGTAGTGGTCTCTATCCCACACAGTACCAATTTGGAAGTATTGAAAACTTGCAGATTCCCAGAACTAGATCTGAAAACAGCAGCACAAAAAAGCCTGCAACTTGGGACCACGCCTCCCCAACCCCTTCTGTGCAAAGTCCAAATTTTAAAAAATTCAAAGTAAAAAAAAATAAATTAGAAAAATGAAAAACAAAAATAAAAATTTGACCATAAAAAGCTAACATGGTGGCATGGCATACCAAGACACAAAGTCAGAAGAAGACAATAATGTGAAAACAGCTACAAGCAAAGCTAATTGGACACAAGCCCAATGAGAATTCTTGGAAGAGTTAAAAAAAAAAGAAAAGAAAGAAATAAGAATGGTAGAGGAAAAATTATGAAAAGAGAATAATAGACAATGAAGTAATGTCAAAATATTTTACAGAAAGTTTCTCTGATAAGGGTCTCATTTCTCAAATATATAGAGAAAGAATCAAATTTGTAAAAATAAGTATCCTTAACTAATAAATGTCCAAATGATATGAATAGTCAGTTTCCAGAAGAAGAAATCAAAGCTATCTATAGGCATATGAAAAAATACTCTAAATCATTATTGATTAGAGAAATGCAAATTACAACAAATCTGAGGTACCACCTGATAGCTATCAGAAATGACAAATGCTAGAAGAGATTTGGAAAAAACAGGCACACTCCTAAGCTTTTATTGGAGTTATGAAGTAGTCCAACCATTCTGGAGAGCAATTTGGAACTACGCCCAAAGGGCTATAAAACTGTGCATACCCTTTGATCCAGCAATACCATTTCTAGGTCTGTATCCCAAAGTGAACAAATAAAAACGAAAAGGATCTATATGTACTAAAATATATATAACCACTCTTTTTGTGGTGGCAGAGAATTGGAAATTGAGGGGGTGCTCATCAATTGGGGACTGGCTGAACAAATTGTAACATAAAATTGTGATGATGTACTATTGTACTATAAAAAAATGATGAGGGTGGTGGTTTCATAAAAACATGACAAGACCTATATGAACTGATGCAAAGTGAAGTAAGACAAACTAAGATCATTGTGCAAAATAACAGAAATGTAATGCTCAATTGTGAAAGATTTGACTACTCTGATCAATAAAATGATCCAAGACAATTCCAAAGGATTCATTATGAAAAAAAAGTACTACCTACTTCCAGAAAGAGAACTGATGAACTCTGAGAACAATTTGAAATGTAATTTTCTTTATTCATTTTTATTGTTGTGATATAGTTAACACAGAAATATATTTTGCATGTTTCCACATGCATAATTAATTAATATAATTTTGCTTGCTTTCTCAGTGGTAGGGGAGGGGCAGGAGAGAAGGAGATAATTGGGGACTGAAAATTTAAAGAGTATTAAAAATAAAGAAACAATAAAATGGAAGAACCATTAAACTGTATGTAAAGATTCTTGCATCCACATATTGACTTAGAAAACTACATGTTAACATAATTTGTGTTCTATTTTTTATTAATTTTGTTAAATATTTCTTAATTGCATTTTAATCTATGAATTAGCCAATTTGGTCAATTGGTCATGTGGACTACAACATGTATTAAATCATATTGCCCCTATTCAGTATCTTTTTCATTATTAATCTTAGAATCTTTATAACATTTTTAACATGAAGACCCAGCATGTTCCATGAGAAGAAGGATCTTTTCCTGTGACGTCCCCCAAAGTTCCCATAGTAATAAGCCTACTTTTGTGTGATACTTTCATCTAGGCCTAGGTTATATGAGTCTGACCATTTGGTTCTTCTTCATGCAGATGCAAGACTTATTCTGATGATTCATGGTAGCATGAAGAAGTGCCAGAGGAACTGCATTTTTAAGAGGACTTACACAAAAGGAAAAACTTAAATTCAGACTTAACAATGTATTCTATATTAGTTTTCCAACAATCATCCTAGATAAATCCAGACCAATTTTCCAGAAGTTTGATCACCAATGTGATTATATTTATTTTGCCTATAGAAATTCATGAGAAATTGTGACCTACATTGTTGGAAAAAAATGTCCACATCAAAAAAATAACACTATAGGAATAATAGAAATAAGACAGGAAATAGGATCATGTTGCTGTTTAGTCATGTCTGACTCTTCATGAGCCCATGGACTATACTGTCCATGATGTTTTCTTGGTAAAGATACTGGGGTGATTTGCCATTTCCTTCTCTGGTGGATTAAGTTACACAGGGATTAAGTGACTTGCCCAGGGTCACATAGCTAGTAAGTGTCTAAGGCTAGATTTGAACTCATCTTCCTGACTCTAGGGCCAGTGCCCTATCCACTGAACCACCTAGCTGTCTCTTGGCATCATAGAGGGGCAGCTAGGTGGCTCAGGGAATAGAGCACCAGCCCTGGAGTCAGGGGAACCTGAGTTCAACTCTGACCTCAGACACTTGACTTTTAACTAGTTGTGTGACCTTAGGCAAGTCACTTAACCTCAATTGCTTTGCCTTCCCCACTCCAAAAAAAAAAAGTTTTAAAAAATTGTATCATACTGTATCCTTTTAAATTATAGGTTGTTTTTTTTTAACTTCTCAAAGACTAGTAGAATTTAGATCTCAGTGAATGCAAATCTGAATTTACTTTTGAAGGAAAGACATTTGAAAAATAACATAACTGCAGTGGAAAAAATAAAGTTTCATGCAGATTTATTTATTGGAGACAATAGGGCTTAAGTTACTTGCCCGGGGTTACATAGTTAAGTGTCTGAGGCTAAATTTGAACTTGGGTCCTTATAACTCCAGGGTATGTGTTCTGTCCTCTGTGCTACCTAGCTGCCTTTCAATTGAAGCATATTTAGAAGAAAAACAATATGAAGAAATTCTATAAGTGGAAGAAGAGACAAAGGAGGATAGTAGGTCTATCTACTGTACCATCTTTACCTCTTAGAATCCCCAGCTATCATCAAAGTATCAAAGTCTAAGTATCTCTTCTAACATGTAGCATTTTCTGACACTTCCTAATTTCTACTGTCCCCTTCAATAACTTTGTCTTTATTTTGTATATATTTTACTCTATTTGCTTGTCTTTGTACTTATTTTTTCCCAGTAGAACTTTAGTTTCACTTTTTTTTATTCCAAACTCAATGCAGCACCTATCACACAGTAGGCATGCAGTAAATGAATGTGAATAGATTGTTCAAAACACTAAAGCATTTTCATTCACAACAGGAGAATATAAAAATCTATGCAAGTTTTAAAACTCTGAATCTGAAAGTGTGAAAATTTAGACAAGACTGGTACAGACCAATATAATTATATGGGACTTTAATTAGTAGGAAACCTCTTAAAATCAAACTAGCCTGGAATAGAAACCATATATGCACCAAGTTTTTCCTCCATTTCCTTCTGTGTGATTTAAGCAGATCTTCAAGTACTCTCCCTACCCAGTGTGTTTGGGTGAATCACCCTAGAAAATCAAGCTCAGTGAATTAAAGCAGATGTAATGATTTAGAACATTGAAAGAGGACTCAGAAGACCTGGGGTCTAGCCCTATTTATCACTAAATCACTATGAAATCTTGAACACATCAATTATCCTCTCTGGGCCTCAGTTTTCCTGATCTGTAAAATGTAAGAAAGGATTGACCTTGTAGATCTCTCTAAGGTGGTTTCTGGGATGGGGTGGAAGGGATAATTAATTATTTTGTGAACAACACAGAAAGGAACTGCTAAAAAAAAAAGAAGTCAGCAAAGGGAGAGATTGCTTTAGACTTTTGTGGTCAGGGGAGACTTCACTGGGGGAATGGGATTTGAGCAACACTTTGAAAGAAGACTAAGATTTGGAAAGGTCCAAAGAGGAGAGGGCACTCCAGGATAAAACCATAAGGTAAAAAAAAAAAAACACATAGAAACTTATGTGTAGTCATAGTGAGTTACGTTCAGCTGGAATGGAGTTTTCAGTTATCATAAATGTGACAGTGATACAGTAGTAACCCCAACTCAAATTCCCATGTGTGATAGATAATTCATCTATGGCAGTAAATACCTCTATTTTCCTGGTATTGTTTGGAATGTTCTGTTGTCTCATGGATAAAAATACAGTCAAGGGGTTTGAATTAACATCAGCTAATGCTATCTTAATTAATCACTGCTGGTTATTTGATTCAATTCCCCTTTATTTGTGGTGAGAGTATCTGTGGGTTACACCTCTCTTATCTGGCTGTAGGATTACTTGTAACCACTAGAGGTTATTTAGCCCTGCTAACACCACAATTGCTCCCCAACTCTGGTGGCTTTTATAAGCAACTCTGAAGGGCCTTTTAATGATAATTTTATTTAATTTTGATTGATACATTTTGTTTTTACATATCCCTCCTTAACCCCTATGCATTCAAGCATCCTTATAATATTGAAAAAAAAAAATGTTTAACAGAACTAGCCAGGATGTTAACCAAGCTTAATAGTACATGCTAATGGCTTACACGCATAGTGTACCCACTTTTCCAGTGGAAAAAGGTGGAGATATATTTTCTTAACTCTTCTCTGTCTTCGTGTTTGGTTATTATAATTTCCAATTTTCAATTTCCTATTTTTAGTTCCATACATGTTGTTATTTTTAAGCAAACCTTCTCTAGGCCCTCTTAATTTCAGTGTTTTCCCTTTTAAATACTTTTTCCTATTTATTCTGTATAAAGATTGTTTTGTATATATTTATTTGCATGTTGTCTCTTCCATTAGATTATAAACTCTTTGAGGGCAGGGACTGTCTTTTGCTTTTTTTTTCTATCCTCAACACTCAGCACAATTCCTGACACATAATAAGTACTTGATCAATGTATATTGATTGATTATGTTTATGGTATGTATTGTTTTCCTGGTTCTGTATACTTCACTCTTAATCTAGTCACATAAAATCTTCCCATGCTTCTCTGAATTCTTTAATTCACTATTTCTTACAGTGCTGTTTTTCTGCATTCATATGTAACAATGTGCTTATCTAGTCCCCTATTTATAGACATCTACTTTGCTTACAATACTTTGCTATAATAAAAAGTACTGCTATGAACATTTAGAAATTTTGTTATAGATGACACCTTCCTTACTGATTTTTTGACTCCTTGGAGAATATACCTGAGATAATTGAAGTTTCTTTTTGGAATATTTATGCTATTCACAATTCTACCAATTGGGTATTTATGTAACTATATTTCCATGGCCCCTCCAAAGCTATTTTAATCTTTTGTCATTTTTTTTTTTGGCAAATTGCTTAGTATAATGTGAAACCTAAGTTGTTTTGATTTTTTTCCTCATTATTAGTGATTTGGAATTATCGTTCATGTTTTTATTTCTTCTTGGGAACCTCTTTGTTCAAATAAGAAACAGATTTCAATCTCTTCCTATTCAGGTATTAAAATATGGTAATTTACTATAGTTATGTCTGGCTTTATTATCTTCCTCTATCACTTTGGAGTAATTTGTTTCTTCCTTCAGTACCTATAGACTTAGGCATGGGGCATGTGATTGAGGTAGATTATTGTTCAGAACAACATAAAAGGAAAAAAAAAAAGACAAACTCCTTCACCTGAGTGAAGATGGTTATTGTTAACTGGCCTTTTTTGTAATGCCTGATCACCCATATCATTTGTGTCAAACTCATATAGAAATAGAAATGGCTTCTTGGCCACTAAATCATACATAAAGATTCCTACCAATTATTGCATGTTGACTTCAAAACCATCTTTTAACATTATCTATGTTCTATTGTATTTTTTATTCACTTTGTTAAATATTGCCAATTGGATTTAATCTGGCTCACAGTTGTTTCTCATCCCTGTCCTTCAGGATCTTTGCTGTAGATGGGAAGATGTTTCCAAAGCAGGAATACCCAAGACTGGAAACAAATATGCAGAGGGTAGGGCAGCATTCACCTTCTCCTCTTCAGGAAAACACAATGAAAATGGGACAAAGCTTCATGTTCCTCTGGACCATGAATAGGGTTGTTAGCAGCAGATAGTCCTTAGATTCGGGATAATACTGTTGATGACATAGTATTTGCTCTGCATGACTCATGGCTCCTAATGCTGCTCACTTTATAACCAGGATTCTGAAAGGGAAGACCTTGTGGTGTTGCTCTGGGCACATACCTATCACAAAGGAATCATGAGGACCCCATAGGAGAAGTAGTAACTTCTCTTAGTTGTTAGAAACTCAGAATTTTCTCCACTAGGCTTTTGCGTTCAATCGTTGCCCCAGGGCAATTCACAGAAACAACAAAACTAGGGAAATTTCTCTAGGGGCCACAGGATAAAAATATTTAAATGCCTCAAAAGATCACTGATCTCTTCAGTGTGGATATTTTAGCTCCTGAAGGACAACCTGAAGTCTGGCATTTGAACAAGTGTTGTGTTGCTGTAGGAAAAAAAAATGCTCATCTGGTAGGCAATTTGGAATAATAAATAGTAGCTCACATTTATATAGTCCTTTAAAGTTTACAAAGTGATTTCCTTTTAAGAATCTAGTGAGATCGGAAGTGAAAGCTTTATTTTCCCAAGTTTATATATGAATCAAGTCAATTTCATAGAAGTCAACTGCCCTGCCTATGATTATTGAGCTGCTAAGAGGTAGAAACTGGACCCCAATCCAGGTTGAATCTCTCCCACCAAGTAGGAGAAATGTGATTAGGTAGAGAAATAGTGAGAAAGATGAATGAGCCCAGACTGTTGAGGGCATTGAATGTCAGGATAAGCAATTCCTACACATTCTTGACTGTCAGCCCAAAGAAACAACCAATGTCTCTGTAATCCACAGAGATAGTTCTTTTTAACTCTGCTGACCAGAGCAGAACACAAAAGCCCAGAAAACATTGCCCTTATGTGAATATACATTCAGAATAACTTAATATCAGAAGACGAAGGATTTCAGAAGCCATCAGGTATTCTTCCTGTGATTTTCTTTTTTCCAGGACTATTTGGATAGTATCCTTGATCCATCTCTTTCCAGAGATAGACCATTGAATCATTTTCTCTCTCATTTTAATTCTTTTCCCATCTAAAGATTTCGTATAATATTAGCAAGCATTTATATAGAGATTAAGGTTTAGAAAGCCTTGTAAATATCTTGACTCATTTGTTTTTCAGGACAGCTCTGTGAGTAGGTGCCTGTAGCAGCAAGCACCCCAAGCACGTCCTCAGGGTTTGCCACCACCACAGGTTCTTGGATCTGCTTTGTTAAAGGAAAGCAACTCAAAATGGGTTAACAAGCTTACTTTAATCAGTCAGACATATATCATTTACCTTGTTCAGGGGAAAAAGATCAGCACCCCGAACTTCAAAGTATACAGGCAGAATTATCAAGACAGAAACAGATCAAGTAGACAGATTTCCGAATTGTCCAACCATTACATCCATACCCAGTCAACATCTGGTTTTTTCAAAGTGGGGGTGGGGGGTAGGGGGGGTGGGGGGGACCTGGACAACGGCTTCCCAGAATACAGATCAAATCACAGAACACTTCTCAAAGTGAACCCCCAAAACAAAGCTACACATCAGGGCTTATATAGGCTTCTCCTGGCTAAGAGAATGTAACAACCTTATTGACCCACTGGCCAATCAAGAAGTATCTACTGAAAAACAAGCCTCCCACCCCAGGCTTCAGGTGCACTTTAGCCTAGGGGCAGGGAAGATCTTCCAAATTTGCATTCCCATTACAGTGCCCTCTTTTACTCATTTACCCCTCATTTTACTCAATTACCCCTCTTTTACTCAGTTACCACCCTCCACTACTTGACCTAATAATGAGGACTGGACGTTTTGCAGCATCCCTCATCTCCAGACCTTCAGACACTATGTAGAATTCTCCTTAACAAATATCCTTTTGATCCATGATGCATGTTGATACATGGTGGATTCATACTCTGGATAGATTCACTCTCCAATCTGACCTCATACTAAAAGATCTGTGTTCCCATGGAAGGGTGAAGGATGACCACCAAGTAGTTTTACTCAATCTCTCTCAGAGTGCTAGAGGTAAACCTATTGTGGGGGATGTATCCACCATATGATGAGCTAAGGAACAACAACGTTCTGCATTTGAAGTCATTAGTCTTCAAAGATTTATACTCTTAGGCTATACCTCTGAAATTGGTTTCTTTATACTCGAATTTTCAAAATTTCTTAATAAATAAAATTTCTACCTCTACTGTTCAAAGCTATCAAACTGTTTATACATAAAGATATCACTTTATAAACTTTTGAAAATGATATAAACATTTATATTTGTGTTGTCACAGTCCGTTTTCTATCTCTTACCAACCAAACTTCTAATAACCTATCTACAAATTGTGTTTCTTCACACAAAATATTTTTAGCAATTTTTTATTAAACTAAATTTTTCCTACCTATTTCAGTCACCAAACTATTACCTATAAAAATGCAATACCTTATATCTATTCACAGTTGATTTAAGTAATTTTTTTCTTTACACCAAAGTAATTTTCTGCCCCTTTTGACACCAAACTGCTTCATAAGTAAAAGAGAAGTAACTTAAATAGACATTACCTTATCTCCAGAATTCCATGTAGAGCCATACACATAGTATGGATCTAATACATATTTGTTGAATCAAATTAAATTAAGCATGAATTCCTTCTACAACATCCCAAGTGGTCATCTAGTCTCTACCTGAAGACCAATGGTGACAGAGAATTCATTACATATTGAGGTAGCTCACCTACTTATGAAGTTAGCATTTTTAGGCAATTTTTCCTTAGGTTGATTTAAAATCAAATCTGTTCCTCTATTACTTCTGTTGCTCTCCCTCCCCCCCCCCCCATCTGGGGTCAAGGGGAAAAAAATTTAAGGCTTCTTTCCCTAATTGTTCTTCAATACATGACTTTGAATAATTTTGTCAAAGGATTATAGAGTCATAGATCCTGAGCTGAAAAGGATGTTAGTGGCCATCTTGTCCAACCATTTCATTTTAGAGAACAAAACTAAGGCTCAGAGAAGATAAGTAATTTGTTTAAAATATAATTGGAGTAGGTAGTAGAGTTAGTATTTGAATCTAGGTCCTCTGATACAAAATTAATCACTCTTTGCATTCCATTATGTCTCCTTAATATGTCTAGATAGTTTAAGCAGTCATCACATGCCATTTTAAAAAATCTCTTTGCCATGCTGATCTCCCTCCCTTAGATGTATTCTAGCTTATCACTGATAGCTCAGCACTGTGAGGATACCATATCACTGAAATAGAAAGAACACAGAACGATGGGGCATGAGAGCATAAAAGGGGATGCGTAGAGTCTGATAAGACAGAATTGTAGAGTGCAAAGAGAACTGGATTTGGTATTAGAGGAACTGAATTCAAATTGCAGCTCTGCCACTAAGTGCCTGTATAAACTTTGACATATCATTTCTTTCTTTCTTCCTTTTTTTTTTCACTTTTTGTAGGGGAAAAGGCAGGGCAGTTGGGGTTAGGTGACTTGCCAAAGGTCACACTGCTAGTAAGTGTTAAATGTCTGAGGTCAAATTTAAACTCAGGTCCTTCTGACTCCAAGGCTGGTGCTCTAGTCACTGCACCACCTAGCCACCCTGACATATCATTTCTAACCTCAGGAACTCAGCAAATGGGACCATTAATATAATGAGGGAATTGGACTAACAAGGCAATCTTCAAGGACTCCCTCACTTCTCTATGATCCTTATGCAGTGTGGGAAGCATTTTTTATTGTATCACAGAGGGCTCAAGAGAATTCATTTGTAGTACTATCCAGAAGGGAGTGGATACTTTGGCTTCCAAGATGAGCATGTCTCCATATTTTACAACTGAGGCAACATTTGGGTGAGCAAGATATTTAAGGGTAAGGGAGAGCTATCATGGTTGCCTGTGAACATAGACTGACTATTCCCCTATAGGTTCACTTAATATTTAGTACTGAGAAAAAAAATTGCCTCCACTTTTGCCACCAGCAATGTGGAGAGAGATCAGCCAATGCCAAGTGGATGGTCCAGGGCCTTTGCTTTCTACTACCATTCTTTGGGGTGGGGGTGGGGTGAGAGGTATGATGGCCCATTCATTGCAGGTGTCTGTACATGGGGGTGGATGGAGGTGGGTGGGATCATTATATATCTGTTTGTACCTCTGCAAACAATTCCCTGACTTCATCCGTCAGCTGCCATACAACATTGTAATTCTAATTCAGATTCAGCCAAAGCTGTATTACTTTATTTCTGACAAAGGAGCTTAGACCAGCCCTATCTCTCTAGGGGCATGTTTGAGAGAGTCCCAGATTTAACAGAGCACTGTGAGCATTTCCACAGGGTAGCAAACCCTTCCTGTTGGTCGCAGGGATTTATGATACTTGTAAGTTGGGCAATGCTGAACATGTTAAAGTCCTTGGCCAGTTTAATGGTAAATGAATTAATCACAAAATAATTAAACGTCTCAAGCATATTAAATAGAAAATAAGTAGGACATGGTTGGCTCTCCACATGAATTCCTCCTGATGAAGCACTTTCTGCTGTGACACAGAAATAAAGTGAAGTCCCTTGGTGATTTGAAGCAGATACAGCCATTAATTCTACATTCATGTGCCTTTTTTTGAGAACTGTATTTTTACTTAAAAAAAAAATTAAAACCTCTCTGTGCCATAACTGATAATTATTTTGTGAAGGGGGTAAGAGCAAAATTATTTTCACAGCAGCTAAAGCATTTTTAATGCAACAGCTGCAGGGCTTGAATAATCCATAGGCAGGGAATCTTATAGCCAAAATGGGGAGGGAAGAGGGACAGTTGATGTATGTAGTGCCTTCCAACTCAGGGTCACTGGTATGAATCTGGCCAGGCTTGATTATGCCTGAAGTTTGCCTACATTTGATGACTCCTTAGTGCCCTTAGTGAAATGAAATGGTGGGCATAGCCAATAGCTCAAGCAGATGCTTTCTACAAAGGGGTGGGGATGCCATAGATATGAACACCCTTCATTGAGCTGTTCCCTCAAGGTCTGCACTGTAGCTTATTCCTATTATTCTGATGATTGCTCTGATGATCTTGATTTTGAGGATTCTAATTCTGATTATTATGAGTCACCTTACAGAATGAGAATTTTTGCTACATGGCTTCTCCCTCTAAATTATGGAGAGAGAAAATAAACATAGGGCACAGAACTGTAGCAATTAGCAGTCTCATTGAATCACAGAATTCCTGAATTGGAATGGACTTCAGAGGTCATCCACTTCAGTCTGAGAAGGAATTTTCTCTACATCTCCAAGAAGTAGATATCCACTCTCTTTCCACTCCAGACCCCCAGTGATGAGTACCTTATTTATTACCTCCTATATATCTTAAAAAAAACCCTGTGCAATGATGACTAGGTAGATTTCAGAAAGACCTAGAAAGGCTTACATGAACTAATGCTGAGTGAAATGAGCAGAACCAGAAAAACATTGTACAGAGTAACAACATTGTGCAAAAAACAACTTTAATAGACTTAGCTCTTCTCAGCAATGCAATGATCTAAGACAATTCCAAAAGACTCATGATGAAAAATGCTATCCACATCTAGAGAAAAAACTATGGAATCTGAATTCAGATGGAAGCATACTATTTTCTCTTTCTCTCTTTTTTTTTTTTGTTGTTTTTTTTTTTCCTTCTCCTGGCTTTTCCCTTTTTTTCTGATTCTTCTTTCACAGCATGTATAATATGGAAATATGTTTAATATGATTGTATGTGTATAGCCTACATCAGTTTGCATGCCATCTAGGGTAGTGGGGGAGGGGAGAGAAGGGGAAACATTTAGATCTCAGAATCTTATAAAAGTGAATGTTGAAAACTAAAAGTAAATAAATACATAAATTTTTTTAAAAAACAATCCTGTTCAAATCCCACAAATTCTAGGAGGTCCTCCCTGACCAGACCAGTCCAACAGTGACCCTTCCACTTTTGAAATTCTATATTAATAACTGTCTTGCTATTTATTTTGAATACAGCACATATTTCCTAATAACCCCTTTTAATGAATATTTTTGTTCCCTAATTAAACTGAAATCACTTTCAGAACATGAACTATATTTTATATTTCCTTCCATCCTTTTTAGCACCTTGAATAACCTTACATATGAATAAACATTTTTTTTAAATATAGAAGGTCAGGTGATGAAAGATTGGGGTGATCAATTTCTTTTATATTACAGTTCAGAAGATCATGGGATTTCAGATTGGAATATATCTTAGAGGTCATCTAGTCTAACTCATTTTTAAAAATAAAGAAAGTGAGGCCTAGAGAAGTTAAATGATATGTTAAAAGTTATACAGTAAGATTAAATGATGTGCCCAATTAGATGGGAGTTCTAAAGATTGTCTGTGTTTATGGTATATCTGTCTGGTAAACCCTGAGCTTCTCTAAGATTAGAGCTATTTCTTCTCCAAAAGTCATGTCTCCCTCAGTGCTTAATAGAGTGTTTTGTACACAATAGGTGCTTAATAAATGAGTTTTGTTTTAGTTAAATTGGATTCAAGGGAAGGATGAATGAGAATAGAGAGAGAAGATTCTTGCTTAATCTTGTTGAATTCTTATAATTTTTATTCAGTCATTTACCCAGGAAATATTAGCCAAGCTTCTAGTATATACAAGTCACTCTACTCAGCATTATTGGGTGAATTGTGATTGGATGAATAAAAATTTATTAAGCACTTATTATGGGCCACACGAGTCCACCAAGCTCTAGAGATACAGATAGAAAAACTGAGAAAGGCCCTGCTTTCAAGGAATTCAAACTCTAATTAGGAGAGACATCACATAAAAGAGAGTTTAGTTTTAGGCTGGATGAAAAGGTTTATGCATCTTAAAGGAGTAGTGGGTGGGATAGGGGTGGTTTGAGGGTTGAAGGGGTTGGATAATAATGCCCAAAGGATGCTTAAATTACATAATTAGGTCAGATGGCAGTGCCAATAGAATGCAAGGTTTAGACACTGGGTAGAGAGTAAGACCTGGAAAACTGTAGGAGACAGTAACAGGGCAGAGCAAAGCTCCTGTTCTTCTTCCTCATCGGTGAAATCAAACCCAAATTGAAACAAGGGCCACTTATATAAGGCAAAGATGGCAGCATATTGACTTAGAAAACCACATATTAACATTATCTATGTCCTATTGCATTTGTATTTATTTTTATGAAACCTTTCCCAGTTACACATTAATCTGGTTCAGCAACACTCAGGACCATCGAAGGCAGTGTGTTCAACACTTCTGTCCTACATGACCAAAAATAACGTTACTGACTTTCACCTCATCCTGGTCTTGTTAGGAATGTAGCAAGGGAGAAAGAGCTCCCCTCCCTGAGGTCTTTCTACCAACATACTGTCCCAAATGGATTTTGCTGGTGGAGCGAAGGTAGAAAGTCAAAAGGGGGTAATTCCAGTGGTGATTCCCACCACCTGGAATTCCCCATGGGTTCTGGGACAGCTCAGATACAAGGCCTGGGAGTGATGGCGGAGTAATAGAAGGGTAGGAGGGAGGGTGTTTCTGGTGTTTATTTTCAAGGAACTTGTGGGCTAACAATATTCTTTTTATTTAAGTAAAGGGTCTTGAAATCCTTCTGGGTAGCTACTCTTGAGAGCAATAATGAAAGTGGGGAGTTAAGACAGTAAAGCTGTTTTTCTATGGGTGTGTTGCTTTAAATATCTGATGTCTCATGACAGATGCCTGCCTCTTTTCTTAGAGTTAAGTTCATGTGCTGATCATTACTTGATACATATATTGATGAGGCATTTATAAATCACTCACTATGTATCAGAAAGACCACACTTAAAAAGGAGCAGCGTAGAAAAGTCTGGGGGTTCAGGAACAGAAACTGGAGAAAAGTGAGCCAGGATGGGCCTGGGCACTTCCGCAAATGAAGGTTCTGAACCAATGAGATGAAGGGACCAGTCACAGGGGTGGAGTTATCTCTAAGGTGTGAAGATGGCTGGGGCAGAAGTGGAAAAATCCAGAGAGTCAAAAGCAGAGACAAGTGTTCAGTAAATTTTGTAGTTCAGAGGTTACTTAGACTTGGGCCAAACTGCGGTTAGGTAGGAGAAATGCTTAAATTCAGGGTTTCTCCAAACCAGAAATCATGTAGGAGTCCACAGCTCCAGAAACCTTTAAAGGAGAGCGGCAGGCACTCATGCTTTCATGTTGCAGAGAAAAACAGCAGACAAAAAAGCTTCCCTTTCCAGAGCCTAAATCCGTTTCCAAGGTGAACTTGGGAAGGTGGTAGAAGTGGAGCTATTATTATAGCAATTTGTTTCCCACAAACAGAAGCCCCCAGGTAGAGAAATGGGAGTCATTAACTAGCTTTTTTCCCCTCCTTGATGATGTATTCCTGGGTCCCTATGGCGCCACCTCTGAGAGGGCATGGTAGCCTTTCTCCACAGCCCTGTCATGCTGACACTAACCTGGCATCCGGTGACTGTAGCAGAAGCTGAGTTTCTTCCTGATAGACAATTAGACATTTCAGAGAGGCAAGGATGTTGCCCTTCAATCAGAAGAAACACAGAAACCCAATTATCCCACAAAGGGAACAAAGAGAAAAGTGAAGCCCCCTGCATCTCTCTCCACAGATAACAGAGAAAAATTCTTCAGTTCATTTGGTGACACCTTTGAGCTGAGGAATTTTCTTGAGAATTTAAAGTTGTTCAGATATTTCAAGAATGCAGTATGACTACTTTTTTTTTTCTTTTTCCATTCTAGTAAAAACCTTTATTGTCTTCTCATGCCTAATAGAGATAAGCCTGCTTTTCACTTTTCTCTTTATGTTTTTTTCTTTCTTTCTTTTTCTTTATACTGTTTGCCCCAGATTATATTTTTTACAATCTCATCTGAGGACAGAAATTCTTTCTCTGATTTTTTGCTTAAAAAACAGCAACAGCAGCAAAAAAAAAAAATGAGATAAACTGATGGGGAAATTTCTATCTCCGTCACACTGAAATCTATGAAGGAAGAATATTCCAGATTTCAAGTAAGGAGTGCCCAAATGCCAGTAAAGGGGCCTGGGATTCATTGCCCCCAACCTGTGCAGGGACAAAAAAAGTATTATGAGTCATATTGATCTACCTTTGAGAGATACTGTAGTGACTTAATTAAAGTTGCTTAAGCACTTTGAAAATCCTCTGATGAAAGGTAGTTTATAAAAGTATAATGTGCTTTAGAGCAACGGACATTTCAAAAGGCAGGCAGATTTTTTTCCACCCTCTGTTTCAAAACAATGTGTGCACAAAGATATCCTTCCAATATCCATGTACATTTGGCTGTGATAAATATAGTCACTGACCTTTAACAGATGTTAAAGTGAAAAAGCAGAGAAATTGGACATGCTGTGATGGCTATTGCCTATTTTACAGAGCTTTCTGGCATATTGATTGGCTGCAACACACTTCTGAGAGCTAGTATGTGGCACTTAATAAACTCATCTCTCCTCCCCTTCCCCTGCCTTTGGAAAGCCGAGGGGGAGGGGCAGTTGGCGTTCCATGACCCACCATAAGACAAGACAGGAACAACTTTCTACATGAAAGAGTCAATACACTTCATCTTGTGATAGGCAGACAGCAGGATACTGCATGTCTTTAGTCGGGGTGTGGGTACGTTTCTCCTTCTCTGTTCCCTTCCCCTTGTTCTCTACATGGCATAAGCCAGAATAAAAGGCTGTGCAGGGATATTCTTAGGCTATAAGAAGAAAGATGGTATTTTTTCATTAGAGTCAGTGGCAAGGCCATTTGCCGGGATTTTTTTTTTTTAACTTATTGCTGCCCCAGAAATGGTTATATGTGAAAGATGTAGGTTGGATTTCTAGCAGGGATTCAAAGATCTGAATAAGGCAGTCCTGTTAAGCTTATAGTGTTGGTTAGAGAAGTATTTAGTTTAGTAATAATATACATCCTTTCTATTCATCAATTGCCAATGTTACTAACTTTGTAGCGTTTTAAGTAAAGTCTTGTAAAGTCTGCCTGTGTCTCTATCTGCATGTTTCATGTCCGTCCTTCTATCAGTGGCTGAGCTGATTTCCCTTTACTCCTAATCCTTCCTTCCCTCTCTCTTTTCTCTTCTTCCTTGATATCTCTCTGTCTCTGTGTCTCTCTGTTTATCTCTGTATTTGTTTCTCTATTTCCATCTCCATCTCCATTTCCACATCCATATCTATATCTATGTCTCTGTCTCTGCCTCCATCTCTATCTCCATTTCTGTATCTGTTTATTTCTTCATTTCCATTTCCATCTCCATCTCTATCTTCACCTTTATCTCTCCCTATGTCTCTCTCTCCTTCTCCCTCTCCCTCTCTCTCTCTCTCTCTCTCCTCCACCCCCCCTTGATGTCTCTCTGTCTCTATCCCTTCTATCCCCTTCTCTGTATCTGTCTAACCCTCCCTCCAGTCCTGGAGATTGCAATTCATCTACACTTTTTCTTTTTCATTGTGTAAAACTCTTGTCTATCTTCTTCCATAAATCCTATATAAAGTCTGAGCCCAATATGCTTAAGACCTTTCTTTGGGTCTTTGTAACATTATGTGGTACCAGCACACAAATCAGATTGTCTGTCTGTTGTTAATATTAGTATTTGACTGGCAGAACTTTTTTATGGATTATGCATTTTGGGGTCAGGGAGTGGGGTATGGTCCCTATTATGCACAACTTTTGTCAAGAATTCTTTCATTGATCATATTGTATAGCTTCATTTCTTCAATTTTCTCTATTTCCCTTTGAATAAGAGAAAATTTCACTTCTTTATAGACTATAGTGCATGAATCACAACCTTATAGCATTAACAGATAATATTTATGTTAGGAAAGATGCACTGTTTTTGTTGTTTGAGAAAGTAGTTCAGGATCATGCAAGTTTCTACACAATTTCTCAAATATTTCTAAACCCCTTTCTTCCTATTTTTTTTAGCTCTGAACCCATCCCGCTGTCCATCCTCAGTGTCTGTCAGTTACCTATACTAATGAACTGTTTCAATGTGGGTTATCCAATCAATAGCCTATCATCAGAAGAACAATGGTCTTTTTCCATTTGGTATTTCTTGTGTGGATTATTAGACTGAACTCTTTGGAGTATTTGTAGTAATCTAAGGGACTGCTGGAATCAGTAAAGTGTGATCTGCAGAAACATCAGGAGGTTCTGCCTCACCATTTGTAAGTAAGCAAGAATTGCTCCTCTATTTGATCTATCCACCGTCTATCCTGCATGACTGTGGCAAACACCTACTGCAAGCATAATACCCTTTGTTCTATAGTATGCCTACCCTGATATTGAGAGTTATGGAATCATCAAACAAAGTAATCCATGTTGTTAGATCGATGCATTTTGTATGATGTTAGGAAAGCTTTTCAGGGCTGCCATGTGTTCTATTAAGTCAAATTTTCATTTGTTTATTTTTGTTTTCACAGAGTCATAAATACCTGAAATTGTGCTTGCTGCAAATTCATTTGAGTGAGGGTGGCCTTTCAGCTCAAAGTACAACTTCACCTCAGGTACAGATTTGTTGGATGGGAGAGCTTTATCTTTCTTAAGAGTTCCATTGATCCCCCAAAGGTTGTCATTGTCAGTATGGTACTAGAAAACGGTGGTTACTATGGGGAGGAAACCATACCCCTCCCACAGATGTCAGCAAACCAGATTAAAGCCTTGTTTTTACTGTGCTAGTTGTAAGCTTTCTTTTAAAAAAAAATAATCAAGAAACAATAAATAGAATATGATTCTTATATTCTCTGTATTTTGCAGTCATGTTTCCTAATAACTTCTCATATTTTCATCAAGGCTGCTCTAAATCTGTGTCAAACATTCTCATAAAAACTTCATTGAATTGAGAAAGAAGGCATATGGACCAGTAGTTATTAATATTCTTCAATTGCTTTTTTTCAGTGGAAATGCTGTCAGAAATGCTCACCCAATTACTCAATAGTTTCTTTTTTTTTTCATAAATCTTGAGATTCACTCCCTAAACACATTCAAAAGACTGTTGCCTCCATCATGGATTTCCATTATGTATACTTGGTCCAGTACAGCTCTTTTTATAATGGATTTATAATTGGAAAGTCTTCTAATAAGAGGTCTTCTAGTCTCTCCTGCCGATTATATAGGTGAGGAAACTGAGGCTCAGAGAAATTAATGATTTGCCCAAGGTCACAGCTACTAGTGATCCTAGAAGCACTCTTCAAACTAGCTTCAACCTAGGCAATGTATAATTGAGAATCCTGAAGAGTTTTGAGTATAGCGATATAGCAGTAAATTTCCATACCTTTCTACCCTTCATAGTATGTTGCTTCATTGAAGGTCCTAGAAGATATAGGGTGTTTCTTTTTTTCATTTTTGCTTTTTTTTCTTTCCAACAATTAGCACATTTCCTGTCACAGAGTAGGGATTTAATAAATACTTATTAATCAAGACCAGCTAGGTGCTCTCATAGTCTCTCCTCATCTTAGATAGCACGTGTATCGGCCATATTTGTACTGCCCTTTCAAATCATCCTTCTAGTCAGAGAACTATTTAGAGGTAAAAGACAGCATAGGATCATAGGTTATAAGCTGAAAAAGACCTTAAAGACCACCTAGTCTAATCCTCTCCATTGATTTGCAGGGAAGGAAACTATGTCCCTAACAAGTGAAATGACTTCTAGTGCTTAGCCCAGAGTTACGCAGGTAGTAGGCACTTAATAAATGTTTGTTGACTGACTCACTGACTTTCCCTACATCAAGTAAATAGCATGAAGAAGCAGAGCCAGGGTATAAACCCAGCTCCTTTACCTGTAATTCAGTTCTCTCTCCAATGCACTATGTTGGAAGGGTGGGCAATGCTACTAGATAAACAACAGGTAGAGATCAGATGGCAACAAAAAACACTTAGAGAAACTTTCATGTGTGGGACTGTGGGATTTGTGTTGAGGACCCCTGGGTCTAATGGCTGCTCATTCAAAGGATTCAGTTTTGTTTTCATCTTTTTCCATACAATTTTCTTCTGTAATTGCCTGAATGAATCACAATGATCATAGAGGCACAGAGATGGAAGATGCCTTAGATATCTTCCTGTCAAATTTCCTCATTTTACCTCCTGGCAAGTAGGGACTTAGTCCCAATACACTGAACAATACCTTGCAGAGATTTCCCAGGTTTTCTGAATGTAGGCACATGAATAAAAAGTAATAAAATTCCCTAAAGGGCATCTGGACCCTTTGCACTATTGAAGTTTCTGATACAGGGGTTGGTAAGATATATGCAGTTCTATGAGAAAGGACTTGACCTGACCATCCCTCAGAGATCACTGGTTTTTTTTTTTTTTTGGTTTAGAAATTTTCAATTTGATGGTACAAAAAAAACCAAAAACTGGGGACTTAAACCATAGTGGCAAGATAGATTTATTCTTAAGTATCTCAGGTCCATTAAATTGGCTTTGAAGGAAATTTGTTGCTTATAAAACTTTTATTAGTTTAGGCTCACAGAGGCCCAAGTTCCTTCTGATATAGTAGAAGGAAGAAAGAACTTGGAATCAGAAGACCTACATTCTAATCTCAGATCTGCAACTTATTGACAATGTGATCTTGAGCTAGTTACTTTATCATGCAGGGATTTAGTTTCCTCACATTTAAAATGATAGCTTTGGATGAGATATGCCAAATCCTATAATCTTATAATGTGTGTTCTGGTTTGGACCTGCAAAAGTATAGGCAAATTCAGGTACAGCCTTAGACATTGGCAGAGTAGGTTTTCATTTCTGTAGTATAATTCCTGAGGGATCCTGGGAGGGATCCATTTAGAAAAAAAAGTCTCCCAGCTACACAGTGCCTAAAGTTCCCTTAGAAGAGGAGAGAACCTTTTGTTCTATAGTTATATAAATCTCCAGTGATAAACTTTTGTTTGTTTTACTGTCTATGTATATATATATATATATATATATATATATATATATACACACACACACACACACCCGTATATGTATGTGTATATATGGGTGTATATAGATACATATATACACACATGTATATGTCACATATGTATATATACACACACATGTCTATATACATTTATATTTATACATATATATGTATACGCTGGGAAAAGTAACAACTAAAATATACTTTTCTTAGACCAGTTTTCCATGTATAGGGAGGCCACATGAAGTTGCTGGGTACAGGTTCAGTATGATTCAGCCTACTTATTAGCAGTGCCTAGGGATGGCCCTAGTTCAACTCCCTCTACCCAGATAGTTGGGGAAATCTCACAGTGACAATCACATATTTCAGGAAACAGCTGTTTTTTAATGCATAGCCAATCCAAAAAAAAAACAAAACCAGATTATTATTCTGATTTCTACCCTCTAGGAAAGTTTGGCCCTGCCCTGTAGTGGCTAACACATAAGGTTACAGTAACTGACCTTTACATATTCAAGTTTGCAAATAGTTTTCATGTTAACTCATTTGAGGCTCACCTATTCCTTCCAATTTTGTAACTGAGAAAACAGCCTCAGAGAGGTTATGTTGATTGTAAAAGTACAAAGGAGCATTTGAACCTATGTTCTCTTTACTTTAGGCATCACATACTGTCCACTGTACCCTATGCCTAATAACTAGTTAGTTCCTTCTAATTATTAGAATATCAAAACATTTGACTGAATGTTACAGCGCAGATTTCTGTTCCTTTAGGAAGATGGCTGAATCAGCCCAGCAAGACTTATAAAATGCACCATCCTCATTTAACAGCTGGCAAACTGAAAACACAGAGAGGGTGAACGACTCGCCTGAAACCAAACAATTTGTTAGGGGTCAAATCAGGACTAGAACTCGAGTCCCCTGAATCAGCCTAATGCTCATTCCACAACTGTGTTAGAATGTCTCCCTTAGGATTCAAGTATTCATTAAGTGCATGGCACTGAAAAAGGAAGCTTGATCAGTGGGATACTTCAAAACTTTGAATTATCCTGGATGTGAGCATTTCTTCTGCTGATACTGCTTATTGGTTTAGAACTAGAATAGATGCTAGGAGCCCTCAAATCCAGCCCCCTCCTTCTGTAAATGAAGAATCTGAAACACAGACAGGTTGTAACTTGGAGCTAGTAAATGTCTGAGGTGGGATTTGGACCCAGGCTTTCCTAATTATAAGTCCAATACTTCCCCTCCCACCCTCCACTATGCCAAGCTGCCTAACAATCCTGCCATTTAGTATCTGTGAGTAACTCTAACTGCAGCATGATAACTAACCTTCTTATGATGAAACTTATCCCAACTAGCCAGGTACTATCACACAATCTTCCATCCACCGTTCCGTGGCCATGCCAATATCTGAAGTCTTTACACATTGGTGGGAGGTAAAGATCTTGTGCTTCTTTGGCATAACCTTAGAGAAAAATGAATCTCTACCATACCATAATGATGTGCAAGAGGAGAGGTAAGTGAAGGGACTACAGGCATATTTCTTTTTTTAACAAGGTTAGATTCAGATTGTCTATCTAAAGATAAAGGTCCCATTGATGAGCTCAGACTCCAACCTTCCATTATCCAGCTAGTCCCCACCTTGGATCGTCAACTGTTACACCCTTGAACTGGCCTAGCTTACTATTTTCTGTCATCTCCAGGTAGCCTCCAGCAACTTCACTCATTTACTGGAGTCTGCCAATATCTTCTAGATGATATACTGATCTTGCTACAGCTGGGGAATCTGACTAGCAAGGGGGAAGGTCAGCCTGCCCTTGAGGAGTCTAAGGGGTCAAAAGAGGAGATACCTCCATGACTACCATGGGGGCTTGCTGCATAATGGAGGGCCAAGCTAGTCACAAAAGTTTGGTCAGAGCCCCAATGAAAGACTTATGGCCCCATGCAAATGCCTCATCAGATGGGAATCAATCAGAGTTCAAGGGGTTTCTCAGAGCCTGTACCTCATCACCATCATTTTGCACAATTGACTAAGTTCCCATTGAATCCACTTAACCATAACAACATAGAGCTCTCATATAATGGTTAATTATTAAAATTGGGGACACCTAAGTTTTTTGCTGTGTCCTCCCTCCCCCCATTTTCTTGTCTAATCTTATAAGAATGGAGCTAATGGAAGTTAAGATTAACTTTCTCCTCATTCTGAGATATTGCTGCTACTCTACCCAACTAGATGAGACTTCTCATTTAAGGGGAATCTCTCCCAAATCCAGGCTTGGGTGGGGGATAAATTTTCTGAATAGGTTGCCAATAGCTGGGGGTAACTTATAAGTAAATGACATAATCAAAGTTCATTAGAATAGGCTCAGACTCTCATAATATTCTTTCATTAATTGTTAATCAATCACACTTGATTGCCACTATAGGAAATACCAATCTTCCAATGGCATATGAACTGTGAACTCATGATTGTCTTTGACATTTGAGAAGGCTGCAGACCTCCTTTTATTAAAATGCTAACATTATAAATAAAATGAGTACCCAGGAATTGTACCTCAGATTTTTTAAACCAGTCTCTAGTCATGTTAGGATTAATTATAGAACATGGCACCACACAATACAGAAGAATTTTCTCCATTGGTCAATGGTGTCTCCAAAACTGTATAGTCTTAAAGGGGTGAGAAAATTATGAAGACAGACACACAGGAGTTCTACAAGGCTCTAAATTGGACCTTCTATAGAGCTTTCCAGATGTTTACAGAAACATATGAATTAATAAGTAGGTTGGTTTTTGCATAACATTGTTGGGTCAGTAAACAAATGCAGATCAGGGGCCAGAAGCTATCAGCAAATGTACTCATTTCTAATGTAAATGCCTGCAAAGCACTAATACAAAAGTTTGTAAAATGTGGCAAGAAAAGCAATTAAAGTAATTACTTGACTTTTTTTTTAACTAGACATTTGTTGCTGTTGAAGCTGTAATTAAATTTCTTTTTTGTAGAACACAGTTCCGTTTTTCTTCCACTTAATGTCATAAGTAACTGAAGCAAATGGTGCCTCCTGGGATTTAAGACCTATGAACAGTTTTAGAAGTATCAAAACCTCCTGCCTCCCATCCCCTACTATCCCCCAAAGTATCCAGTGCATTCCATGTGAGTACCATGATTATTTATGATATGTAACTCAGGTCTTCAATTTCAGAGAGGTCATATTTCTAGAGAAATTTTTTCAGGTGAGAGAACTGAGGCCTATCAAACAGTCAAAGGTTTAAATTGTGGTTTTACCCCTTACTTTGATAAAATCAAAAACTTTCTGGGTCTCAGTTTCTTCCTCTGTAAAATGAGATGATTAGGCTACAAGACCTAGTAATCGGAATATAAATGTTTAAGATCTTCCCTGCCCCTAGGCTTAAGTGCACCTGTAGCCTGTGGTGGGAGACTTGTTTTTCAGGATATGCTTTATGATTGGGCAGTGGGTCAAGAAGATTGTTACATTCTCTGAGCCAGGAGAAGGCTATATAAGCCCTGATGGGAAGCTTTGCTTTGGGGCTCACTTTGAGAAGTGTTCTGTGATTTGACCAGATAAGACGCTGGGCAGCCATTGAGAGGCCCCTGGCTTTGAAAACCCAGATGTTGATGCTTCCCTCTCTGGTAACTGTGATTTGGTATGGATGTATGTAATGGTTGGACAGTTTGGAAGCCTGTCTGCTGAAATGTTCTTGTAACGTATGCTTGTAACCTCTGTGTATTCTGAAGTTCGGGGTGCTGACCTTTTCCCCCTAAATTAGGTAAACGATATATGTTTGATTGATTAAAGTAAGCTTATTAACCCACTTTGAGTTGCTTTCCTTTAGCAAAGCAGATCTAAGAACCTGTGTTGGCAGCCACTGTGGGGATGCTGGGGTGCTTGCTGCTATAGACCTCTAAGGTCCCTTCCAACTCTAAATCAATCAACCTACCAACCATCATTTATAGAGCTGTTACTATAATCTAACCATTCAAGTTACAAAGAAAATTAAAAATAAATAACAGTGCTTGTCCTCCAGGAGCATACATTTTAATGGGGGGAGATGACATGTAAATAAGTAGATACATACATAGTAGATAGAAAGCAACCTTAGGCTCTAGCACTTGGGAGAATTGGGAAAGGTTCCTTTAAAAGGGTAGGATTTAATTTTAGTCTTAAAGGTAGCCTTGTGTTTTAAAAGGTAGAGGTAAAGACAGAGGGCATTCCAGACATAGGTGGTAGTCAGTGCTATGGAAAAAAGGAAGTGTTACATGTGGAGAAAGATGAGTAGGTCAATATGGATGAATTACAGAGTAAGAGGAGGGGAATAATAGAAAAGATTATAATAGATAAGAATAAGGAAGGAGCATTTGGTGAAGGGCTTCAGATACCAAACAGCAGGCTTTATATTTATTCTTAGATGTAAAAGGGAGCCACTAGGGTTTATTGAACTGGGGCTGGGGGTTTAGACCATTAGACCTTTGCTTTGTAAATGCTGCTAAGTTGTCAAGAGGAATTAGGACTGAGAAAAAGGCATTAGATTTTATCATGATCCTACAGTTTTAATAGAAGTGATAATAATGATGATGCAAATGATAAGAATAATCATGGTACTAGTTGGTCTGGTGATATTGGTTATATTTTTAGTTTTAGTGATAGACAATAATGAAAATATAAATAATAATTCACTAATATTTATTAGAATATTAACTTATTTATGTAACATTAATCATATTATGATAGAATGGTTTAGTGCATTATTAGGCTTTGGATCAGAAAATTCTGGGTCCATATACCTTCTCTAACACTAGCTAACTGAATGTGAGTGAATTAGTTGACATCTCTGAGGTTCAGTTTTACAATCTGTAAAATGAGGATAAAATCATTAGTACCTACCTATATAAAGAACATATAAAGTTCTTCAGAAATTTTAAAATCCTACATAAATTCCAATAATATGGAAAGGAGCAGCGTGAGTATGAAGAGTCAGTCAATAAGCATTTATTAAATACCTACTATGTGATAGGCACTTTTCTGACCTTTGATATCATTTCGTATAGAGAATTTCCAACATTTGGGTTCACATAGTAGGCAATCAGTGTCTGTTACATTGAATTTCACATGTGACAAGATCATTTCTCAGTTCCCTGGGCAACTAAATTTTCTGAAACTATAAACTGCAGATTTTCATTGACAGAGAATTTCCAAGAGTTCTATATACCATTCTCTACCTGCTCTCTTTCCTTCACCTCCCCTTTTCCTTTATGAAGCTAGTTTTAAGTTTCTCAAGGAATTAGCTACTTTTCCTTCCACCCTACTCTCTCCAATAGAATTGAGAACATGCACATGGGTGGATTTTTAATGTTTATTATGGTGATTCTGATTCTGATTCGTATAGCATAAATGATTTTGCAACATATTTGTGTATTCATTCAATATCTTTATTCTGGGTTCCCTTATTGTTGTGTTCATCTGCATTTGTATTGGCTAGTGAAATCCAAGAAGGTAGAACTAATGTCTATAATATTAGCCTGGTGATTCATGCAAAAAGACATTTTGGAAATGCTTTGTGATTGCTCAATTCAATTCAAAAAGCATTTCAGAAGCACTTTCTATGTGTAAGACCTTGTGTTCCACACTGGGAGATACTGAAGCAATAAGGATTCTCACATAATGTTATTACAAGTGAGGAAATTGGGGATTTACAGTTTGGAATGACTTCATCATAGCCACATAGGAAGTCAGCATTACATCCAGGACAACTTTGTCTGACTTCATAAAAGTTTTACATATAGTATTTAGCAACTTCATTGAAATAATAATAATTAGATAGTAATTGGAACATTTAGGGTTACCTGCTTATTTAGTACTTAATTTAATGATCTGGAATGGATACTACATGAGGGCAGGGACTGTTTACATTTTTGGCTTTCTATTCCTAATGCCTTCCGGAGTATCCACCACACAGCAGGTAATTAAAAAATAGCTGTTGGATTGTTGAACACAAATGGACGTTGTTACAGTTGTCTGTGTTTGTGTGTGGTTATTTTTGGGGAGGAGGAGGAAACAAGTAATGGAAAGCACCTAGTGAAGAACTTCCTCTACCACCATCTTATCTTTAACTTAAAAGTCCTGAGGAGTGACCTGGGAGACCTGATAGGTCAATTTGGTTTATATGAAAGGGTATGACAACAGAGGAAAGACTTTAAGCTAGGAATCTGTGATCTACTTTAGCTATCTACTATGCCATTAATAAATAGGTGTATACACGTATACATGTGTATATACACATGCACATGCACATATATGGGCATATATGCACAGTGTTTCCTGTGACATAGACATTTATTTTATTGTGTTAAATCACATGCATTGTATTAAAGACTTGACTTTCCATGCCTTTGGCTAACAAAGAGGTAAACAATTTTCAAAATTTGTCTAAAATATGTGTGAATCGTTTTTTAGCATGGTTCCAGCTGGAAATTCTCTATCAATAACAATGACAACAATGATGATCAAGATGATTTTCATATCCAGCCATCCCTATTGCATTTCAAGGTTTATTGTTTTCCTTACAACTTTAGATTGACAGTTACCTGTTATTTTACAAATTATCAATTGAGGGTCACTGATTAAGCGAGTGGCATAATATAAAAACACATCCTTACTTCTAATTAATGTAACGAATATGGTCCTCTATGACCTGATACTTTTATCAGGTAAAATGCCTGTTCAACCTGAGAGAAATGATTATTAATAACCAATTATTAATATTGGGAAACAGGTTTTTTTTTTCTCTTTTTACTTCCTCATTCAAAGCCCAGACCTTATAAATCCACAAGTCTCTGAAGGATGGATTGATGATGAGATTGACCTGACACCCCCCTCCCCAAACATTCTCAAGTTGGGCAGTAGCTCACCCAACTGGGAAAACTTATTTTTTATTAAAGTATAAATAGAATTTAATCTAGGTGAATCCAGGGCCCTATAAAGAATGAGGCTGAAGCCCTCCATTGTTTAGCATCTGGGAGAAGATGGATTCTTTTGTTCACATGACTTGAGGCAGTTGAGTCTCATTATTAAGCTGAAGGCTTTCAGCCCATCTCCTCATCTGAAAATCCACCCCCTCATTGATAGTTCACCTGTCAGGGTTGATCTCTACCTCTTAGGGGCACACATTTTTCCAAAGGTATTTAAGCATTCAATGATCTCCATGATGTTTTGTCTCTGGTTACTGAGAGATACCACTGACCATCAACTTATTGATTGTTTGCTAACTTAATTAATAAATTGATTATTAATTAACCAGAAACTCTGTCTCTTGAGACTTTTCATTCCTCTCAGATCAAATTGCAGAATCAATAAGACAAAATAAAGAAGTTAGCAATTCATGGGATCCTGACTCACCAGTGTGAGGGGGAGTTAGCTCACTTCTCACTTAAGAGAGTGAGCCCAGAAGGGCTACTACACCAGTCATACAACTAGTACATGATAGAATTGGGTTTCTAGTCCAGGCCTATTTACTCCAAAGATTGAAGCTATCTCAAAGTAGGACAATAAGAGGGCATTCAGGATATTTCCATTTTAATCACTTATGACAACTTAATCCTTCTGGGGCATAAATGCCACAATGGCTAATACATATTTCTAAGACACTTGGTGAGTTGTGCCAAATATTGTAGAGTTGGAACCAATAAGGTAAGCAACTTAACGATTCAGTACTTTAGGCCTGTAATTTTGTCAGCATGAGGACTCCCTTTCCTGATCCCTGATGCATATTACCATCCTTTGGAGACTGGGAAGATTATTTACTAAAAAAAGCATTTATTACAGTCTGGCTCATCGTACTTTTCTACTTGTTAGGATCTGCCAAAGTTTGAGTTCTACCATCAATAAAACCTAAGGTCACCTCCACATCACAACAAGATACAGGAGAAAGACTATTGTGGAGGTATAGAGATGTGACCTACTATTTTCTCCTTGTGGGGGCTTGAAAAGAATAGGAAAGTTGGCTTTATTTGACAAGATTGGGATAGAACACTGAGGAGAACTGGTTCCAGACCCAGGCCTCTCTGCTTTTTATCTCAGAATAAAAGTCTTGGGTAGCTCTTCTGCTTGTTGGTGTAGCAATGGGGGAAGAGACCATAACTTCACGGGTGGGAGGCTCAAAACAAAGTTGTATGAATTTAGATTTAAGGACCTATGGATAATTAGCATGAAGGAGAAAAGTTATGGAGTGAATTAGTGATGAAGTGCGGGCTCTGGGAACCCCCTTGAGCTCTCCTTGAATCTTTGAGGTACAGGCTTTCAGAACCCCCTTGAACTCTGATTGAATTGTCCGGTTTGATGAGGCATTTGCATGAGGCCATAAGCCTTTCATTGTGGCTCTGCCCAAACCTTTGTGACTAGCTTGGCCCTCCATTGTCCATCTACTTCCCACCCTTAATCACTCATTTACCTCATTAACTCCTCCTGAAGACCCTCCCCAAACTCCTCCTCTACACCACCCCTAGATTCCTCTCACAACCTTTCTGTATATAAGACACATTTGCCTCCATGTGGTGTGAGAGCACCATAGAATTTTCCAATACAAGCCTTACAGATACTGAGGCTCCTAGCCAATACAGGCGAACTTTTAATAAACTTTCCTTTGCTTTGGTTGAGAGAAGACTCGAGTCGAATTCATTCGGCAGGACCCGGCGTGTTGGTATTTTGGGATCTTGAGCACCCCTAATCCTGACCCTCTTCATTAGGAAATAAGATCCTTGGATCTCTCCTATAAATACCTATAAAAACATTATTTTTATTTTCTTCCAGCATCTAGAGAGCAGAAGCAGAACTACTGATATAAGATTTCAAGTTAATGTAAGAATGAACTCCCTAGCAAATAGAAACACGCAGAAAAATGGAAAGGAATGTTTGAATAAGATAGCAGGTTCCTCTTCCCTGGTAGTCTTTTCAGACTTTTTAAGAGTCAGCTCAGCCACTTAATGAGGATGGTATAGAAAGATTCCTCCATCAAGAGGCATTTCTCTCATCTTAAGTTTGTATTAGATCCCCTCCAATGTCCCTTCAAAAGCTAAGATTCTCTGTAGTCTAACGATTAAATTAGATCTTCATAGGCTTACCCCAATAAAAGACAAAAACAAACAAATAAGCAGGAAAATATAGAATAAGAACTTTCCTAGATTTGTAATGAAGATCTAAATTTGAGTCCTGGTTTTTCTAGCTGCTGTTTTTAGTCATGAACAAACCATTTTCTCTCTTGGAGTCTTGGTTTCTTTTTTTTTTTTTAAAGCAATCAGGGTTAAGTAACTTGCTCAAGGTTACATGGCCAGTTATTTCTGGGTGTGGTGCTAAGTATCTGAGCCCAGATTTGATCCCCAGGTCATCCCGACACTGGAGCCGGTGCTCTTACTCGCTGTGCTAATTGGCCGCCCCTTTTTTTAAATATTTTTTTCAAATGCTTTATTAACTTCTGATTTACATCATTCATTTCCACCAGATTTTGAGTTACAAATTTTTCTCCCCATTTTTTCCCTACCCACTGCCCCAAAATAGCAGTCCCACAGGATATCTCCTCCTCCAATCTGCTCTCTCCCATATTTTCTCCCATACCCCTTTCGATTTTTCCAGTAGGGCATGGTGGATTTCTATGCCCCAGTGCCTGTATATCCTATTTCCCAATTACATGTAAAATAGTATTAATAATAGTATATATATTTAAACATTTGATTTTAAAACTTTGAATTCCAGATTCATTCCCTTCCTCCCTTGTCACCCAACCCTTACTGGGAAGATAAGAAATTCAGTATAGGTTGTACATGTGTAGCTAATGCAAAACAATAACATTGTAGATATATTGACTGACTATATTTCCCTCCCTCCTACCCCATCTCCCACTTGTTCTATTCTCTACTTGATCCTGTACCTTTTTAAAAGTGAGTGCTTCCAACTTCCCTCCCCTCCAGCCTGCCCTCCCTTCCATCATCCCCCCTCTCATCCCCTTCCCCCCTATTCTCCTGTAGGGTGAGATACCCTATTTAGTGTGTATTTCATTCCATCTCCAAGTCAAATTCAATGAGAATAAGGTTGATCCATTCCCTTTTGCCTTCCTATTCTTCCCCTCCATCGTAACCATTTTCCTTTGCCTCTTTTATATGAGATAGTTTACCCCATTCTGTCTCTCCCCATCTCCTCTCGTTATATTCCTCTCTCACCTCTTAATTTCACCTTTTAAGTATCATCCCTTCCTATTAAATTGGTCCTGTGCCCTCTATGTATACCTGTAAACATATATACACACATTCACGTATGTATTCATATGCCCATATACCCTCATATGTAGACATACATGTATATATATATTTCTTTTATAGAAATATATTAATATATAAATATTATTAATTTATTATATTAATATATATTATTAATATTAATTAATTATTAATATATTAATTAATAATTAATATATTATTAATATATTATATATATTAATATATAAATATTCTATTTATAGAAATATATATATATATGTATATATATATATATTTCTATTCCCTTCAACTATTTTCATGCTGAGAAAAGTTTCATCAGTTACAATTGTTGTTTTTCCATGTAGGAATGTTAATAGTTCAACTTTGATAAGTTCCTTATGATTTCTTTTCCCTGTTTACCTTCTGATGCTTCTTATATCTGAATGTCAAATTTTCTATTCAACTGTGGTTTTTTCATCAAGAATGCTTGAAAGTCCTCTATTCCACTGAATGACCATATTTTCCCCTGAAACATTGTTTGTTCAAAAAACTCAGTTTTGCTGAGTAGGTGATTCTTGGTTTTAATCCCAGCTCCTTTGACCTCCAGAATTTCACATTCCTAGCCCCTCAATCCCTCAGTGTAGAAGCTGCCAGATCCTGGGTTATCTTGATTGTGTTTCCACAATATTAAAATTGTTTCTTCCTGGCTGCTTGTAATATTTTCTCCTTGATCTGGGAATTCCAGAACTAGCTATAATATTCCTAGGCGTTTTCTTTTTGGGATCTTTTTCAGGAGGTGAACACTGGATTCTTTCAACCTCTATTTTGCCCTCTGGTTCTAAAACATCAGGGCAGTTTTCCTTGAGAATTTCTTGGAGGATGATTTCTAGGTTCTTTCTTTGATCATGGCTTTCAGGTAGTCCAATAATTTTTAAATGATTTCTCCTGGATCTATTTTCCAGATCAGTCATTTTTCCCATGAGATATTTCACATTGCCTTCTATTCATTAATTTGTTTGGATCTGTTTAACAGCATCGTGATTTCTCATAAAGTCATTAGCTTCCATTTGCTCCAATCTAATTCTGAAGAAATGATTCTCCTCAGTGAGCTTTTGAGATTCTTTTTCCATCTGGCAAATTTGACTTTTTAAGGCATTCTTCTCCTCATTGCCTTTTTGAGCCTCTTTTGCCATTTGAGTCAGTCTGTTTTTTAAGGTATTATTTTCCTCAATCAGGCTGTTGACTCTCATTTTATAATTATCTTGCATTGTTCTCATTTCTCTTCCCAATTTTTCTTCCACTTCTCTTATCTGCTTCTTAATGTCCTCTATGCCCTATAACCAGCTTGTATTTTCCTTTGAAGCTTTTGGTGCAGGAGTTCTGACTTCACTGCTTTCCTCCTGTTCCATGCTTTGCTCTTTTTTGTCCCCAAAATAGGAGTGTAATGTTGGAATCTTCTGTCTGCTTTGTTTCCTTTGCCTGTTCATGTCGCCCCTCAGTCACTTGACCCTGGGCTTTTTGCCACAGTAATTGAGTGGGTTTTTTTCTCAGCTGCCGGAGGTATTAGTTGGGTGACCTTGCTGAAGCCTCCACATGCTCTGAAAAGCTGGACACACACCCCAGGAACTCCACCCTAGACCGTAATCCAGCTCCAAGCAGGTTAAAGCAAGAGCAATTACCCCTCAGACTGGTCGCTTGGTCCCCCTACACTCTGCAGGCTAGGAGGTTAAACTGCCATGTGGGGGTGGCTGCACAGCCAAGGCTCCTCAGCGGCTTCTCACCCCTGGGGCCAAAAGCCTATGCACTCCCAACTGCTGGGTCCCAAAGTCTGCACTGCACTGACCTCTCACATTTACCTTCACATCTATGTGTTGATAATTTGGGAGATGGCCACAGCTGCTGGTGATCTGGAGTCCCTCCAGCTGGCAGCTGGTCAGGCCTGCCCTGAGGATAAAACCTCTGGCTCATGCGGGCTTGGGCTCAACTCCCAGTGCACTGTGCTGGATGATTCCTGCTGGCCTGCTGGGCTGTCCTCAGTGAGAGGTTAGCTTTTCTGTGTCATTTTGTGGGTTCTGCAGCTCAAAAGTTTGTTCAGAGTCCCCTTTTTACATGAATTGGGGAAGGTGGAAGCTGGAGCCCTGAGGATGTCCTGCTTCTACTCTGACATCTTGACTCCGCCCCTGGGTCTTGGTTTCTTTAGCTGTATAATGAAGAGATTATGTTTATCATATCTTAGACTCCCAAGTTCTAGAAATCCAGGAATCTGAAGTATCTGCCTTTAAGGCATTAGAAGTACCCCACCTATGTGATTAACTTAGGAATGACTCCCAAATGGTAGAATTTTAAGTAGGTAGAGTGGGACATCCTGGCTGGAGTGTGGCAGAAGCCCTTACCATTAGTCCTTCAAGCACACTAGTTAGGTATGGACTAAATGTTACACTAATCAGACAATTTGAGATGTCTTCACATTCAGTAACACAGGAGGCATTTCTTAGGAACAAAGACATGTTTCTTAAGTTTCTATTTCTGAAAATAATCTTAATTCAGTTTCTGTTTCAGAACATGTATGTCCAAGGAAGCCAGTGACATATTAAAATGAAAAGAATGAAAACACATCCTGTTTAACAATATCCCTCTCTATACTCTTTCTCCACACTTGATACTGATCCTCACTCCACCAGCCCTTTCTGATCTCTGAAAGGATCTGAGGTTTTATGTGGAATTGGCAAAGGGTTTGAATGAACTGATTTTTATCAACCATCTATTTTGCAACCAAAGGCTAAGCCTTATCTTGGAAGGAATGTCTGTAGACATCAGCAATGTCATTTTCCATGATAGTAAGGTGGCTATGTTAATTTATCTGACTCAAAGATATTAAATATTTATGACTCCTGAAGCTTTTTGTGGAGCCTTCAGAATATCCCTTACTCCATTCCCAACTTGCTAGGACTGGGGGAAAAGGAAAAATGGAATTAATTTGCAGGCTGGTAATAAATTCTGCTCACCTTCCTTCTGTCTAAATGTTCCATTGATTGGAGCCATGGAAATATTGCCACATTCAGCAAGGCAAGCTTCACATGATTTGATATTTAACTTGCAGGAAAGGAGCCAGATTTCTCTCGCTCATTCACTCCTTCTCTTTTTTCTTCCAGTATGTTTTGCGAAATAGGAAGTGTCATAAGCAGGTGGCTGTTTACTTTCTGCCCATTGTTTGGGGGAATATAGAGATAAACCTGGGCATGACTAGCATTCAGAAGAAGCAGTCAGGAAAAATAGACTCTTTTCCCCTCTTCCTTCTCTTTCCTTATACATCAACATGTTTAATCTGAGTATTTGTACTTTGATGCATTATTATTATTTCTCTCGATGGGAATTGATTTGTGACATTACCTAATCAGTGTGGCTCCAATTTTAATCTGGTAGCTGGGTAATATACAAGACATTAATTTCCATAAACCATATATATTCCAAAGCTTCATTTACATAGCAAACAATTTGCTTCTATAAATCTGAAGGCATTTTTATTCCATTCGGGTTACTGTTTGTATAACCTTTTTCTAGGTCTGTTGAAGCATAAAACTTCACTAGTGGTGACAGATTTCTGGCTGCTACCCAATGCATGGTCATTTTTATTATTTTTTAAAATTCTACCTACTCTAGGACCTAGTACCCAGGGGGTGCTTAATAAATATTTCTTGAATTGAAATCGTTTGAAAGACCTCCCTGGGAAGTCCTCTATCATCTTCTTCCCAACTTTTTGACTGTTGATTATGTCTATTTAGTACCAAAAGCATCATATTTTCTTTTTTTTTGACAATTGTCATAAACCTATAAAGGACCATAACTAGGTGGCGTGGTGGGTTCTTCGTCTGAGGGTGCTAAAATTTGAGGACACAGACCTCAACACTTGTAGTTCAGTAGCATAAAAACAACACATCCTGGCACCAAATAAACAGGAAGATTTGGTAAAAATAGGAAAGGCCAAGTTGGTAGACTGTAGTTGGTAGATCTTCAGGACTGATCTGCCCTGCTCACCACCATACCTGCATGCCCTTCCTGATCCACTGAGTGCCCTTGTTACCTGTCCCTGCTGCAAAAATTTCCGTTGATCCCCTTGAGACTACTCTTGGTTTCTGATAAGATCACTAAATTTGGAGTTTAGATATGTGATTTTTCTACTCTCTTCTTCCGTTAATTAGTTGTTGTATGCCACTTAAGACTTTTTCTCTCTCAGAATCTGTTTTTTATTGTTAAAAAAAAGGATGCTACATAATACACAAGAGGTTTTCTAAATGTTAAATCATTGCATAAATGTGATCAGCAGCTGCTATTGTTAATAGATGTCCTGAGTACCAAGAAATAATGCAGAAAATGGAATGAACATCATATTTAGAACCAAACAACCTTGGTTCAAAATTTAAATCCACTTCCAGCTACTTTTGGGACCTTGTTCAAATTACTCTCTGTGCCTCAGTTTCTTCAACTGTAAAATAAAGAGACTGAAGTAGATGCCCTTTAATGGTGCTTCCAGTTTTAAGTCTATGATCTCATGAACCAAGACAGTTCTATTAATCTCAAAAAGGAACTCATGCAACACTGATAGATTTTGTGTTTGTATGTGTGTGTGTGTGTATGTTTCTTTTTCAGTGGTGTTTAACTCTTCAAGATGCCATTTTGGGTTTTCTTGGCAAAGATATTGGAATGGCTTGCCATTTCTTTCTCCAGCTCATTTTACAGATGAGGAAACTGAAGCAAATAGGATTAAGTTCTTTGCCTAGGGTCACATAGTTTTTTAGTGTCTGAGGTCAGATTTGAACTCAAGAAGATGCATCTTTCTGATTCCAGGCCCAGAATTCTATCCACTGCACCATCTAGCTGCCATGTGTTGTGTGTGTGCATGAGTGTGTGTGTGTGTGTGTGTAGGTATTGTTATTTATATATGTGTTGTCCCATATACAAAATTTTAACCTTTATTGGGACACAGATTTTTTCTCATCCCAATTTTGTATTTCTCCCACTCCAATAATTAACTGTCCTTTGCCATTGTATGTAGGATACATAAAGTTTGTTGAATGTTTTATTAATTTGAATTCAGAACTAGGAATTCAATGCCTTGAAAAGTGCTAACTCTCTCTCTCTCTCTCTCTCTCTCTCTCTCTCTCTCTCTTTCTCTCTCTATCTCTCTTTCCCTTTCTTTATTATTATTCTGGACTTTATTATCAGCCTTACTACTGAACCCTTTAGACCACTGGGCCTTGTTATTCACTGACATTTCACCCTAAGGTAATAGTGGGCAGTAAATGTTTAACAATTAGACTTTAAGAATAAAATGTACCCATAACATCGGTACACTTTTAAAGTTAATCTGCATTATTAACATTTTTACCATACTTTTCTGAAATCTAGATAATTAAAAAAATCAATCAAGTCTTGATTTGTACCCTCTGCTAATTTGTGGTAGGTAAGATTTCCTATTAAAAATTGACAGTGGCCTTTTCTAAGCCAATTCAAGGTCATTACAGTAAAGTTCTCTGTATTCTGGGTTTAGGCATATGCCCTGCAGCATGACCTTCTTCTATGGGATGTCTCTCCATATTCAAAAGTAACTCACTGAGGGCAGAAACTATGTCACTTTTCCATTAATTTCCTTAGTGCAGAGCACAGTACTTGGAACATAGTAAATGCTTAACAAATGTGCTTTCATTCATTTACTCATTCATTCATTCACTTGTTATTTCATTCATTTGTCATGGAAATCAATGCTTCTGTATGTGCCAAGTAAGAAACTTGTGCAATTTTTTTTCCAGGTTTTTAGTTGAAAGAAATATTAGGTTTTATGTGATTCTGTGTCACCACAGATCATCTTATCTTATAATCACACACACACACACACACATTTTGCCAGAGGGAAGAATCCCTGAATAGCAGCAACCATATTAAGTACTTTATTCTTAACTTTTGCTATAAGATCAAATTTTAGAATAATATACCATTTTTGGCTCTTTTCACGATGTTAACTTTCTTATAATCTGTTGACATACAAGGAAACAAACACACATGTACACATGCATACACATACTATATACAGAATATATCCATGCAGGTGTTGTTGTTTCTGCTTCATTTTCAAAAAGGACCGTTAGGAAGGTGATGCTGTACCTTGGAAGTGAATTGGATTTAAGTGAGGAAGGTCTGTGCAAAGTTACCTGTCTCACTTTCTCCTTTAGAGCCATCTGGGTCCAGTGGTAAGATACAGATCAGGACAACTGGAGATTGCCCCCATCTGTAAAGGTACTGAACAGAAGAAGGCATTTATGACTAAAAAACTTTCATATGCACCGAGCCATGAATAAAATTGGTCATACAAAGAAAAAAGCATGAATGTTGCTTTCTGTATTTATACCATAATCATTGCAATTCTCTGATCTTCCAGAGTGATATCTCCTTTGTGATAAAGAAAATCAGTCAAGCAAAAACAATGGATACAGAGACCTCATCTGACAATGTATACACTATTCTGTCTACAATCTCTCACCTCTGTATTCTCTCATTAACTTTACTCTTGAATTTATGTGAAGATCTACTATAGACAAAGAACAAATACCTCCATTCATGCATTTGGTGAGGTACCTTTCTCCCCCAGCTCTCACAAATAAATCCTGTTCAGAATAACAGAAAACAAAAGCCATTAGAAGTTACTTTCTGTCCAGTGTGAAATTAATTAAAATTTGTTGCCAGAGAAGTGCTGATATTCAACAACCAGCTTTCTGAAAAAATAAAATGTACGCTTAATTCAAGCTTAATCTGTATTATTAAAATGTTTTCTATCACTTTTTTAAGTCTAGACAATCAACAAAATGATAAATCAAACTCTAATTTATAATGTTTCATTATTTCTGAAGTAGAAACACTGATACTGAAAATTTAACAATTGGCTTCTGGGAGCAGGTTTGAGATGGCTCAAGCACACTTCTGGTTCTAACCCCAGATTCTAAAGGACAATACTGCGTTTCACTTTGTATGTTTTTTTTTTTAACCAAACAACAAAATGGTAGCTAAATATTAATGGGGATATGAAGATTAACCTTGTTTGTCTCCTTTAGGAGGAGTAAGGAAAACTGCTAATGAAGAAGGAATTGGTGTAGCTTTCTAGAAATGAAGAGAGGGAAAGCATCTCAGAAGTTTCATGTGACAGGCTTAACTCACAGTTCTTAGGAACTTCAGTTCTATCTTGGCTGCAAATAAGCTTTACTTTGCCTCTTGTTTCTCCTCTGTGAAGCAGAATGAGGATCTCTGACTCTGCTATAGGATTCTAGGAAGGAATTATGGATTTAAGCAGATATGAATAATGACGAATTTGTTCTAAGTCTCACTTAGCCAAAAAGACTGTAAGCTTCTGGTGGACAGGAATCATGTCATACACTTCATCTTATAGAAAAAGTAGCACGTAATAGCTAAATTGAATTGAAATGGTAATATTCAGAGTCATTTCTGATTTATGAGGAATTGGTATTTCATTTGGGATATCATGTCCTAATATATAGTCTGTGAACATGACCTCTATGAGTCAGTTGATACTTAATGAATTACTATAGCCAAAGAAATTCATCACCTGGTATCTAAATAAATAAACTTGGTTAGTCCCTCAGGTTTTCACAGTTGATTACACAAAAGGAAAGTGTTTCATGTATGAAATCCTGACACTTAACCCTGACATTTAAATTGAGCTTGGTAGGGTTGAAGTCACTGTTGGATTAGACCTGCCAGCAAAGTATATTCAACCTTACATCCCCACTGTAATGTTAATGGAATAGGAAGATCTTTCCTGTCCATTAATAGGCCCGTGTGATCACTTGTGTCCTCTTTTTCCTTGGAACAGGAAACATGTTCCCAGGTCTAAAGGTACACAGGCATTTCAATCATGGATGTCTTGCTGTTTTCATAGCTGTGATACGTCTTGAATTGCACAGAGCCCATTGGAGGAGGAACTTGCCTAAGAAGGAGCTTGCTTAGAAGGAGGCTTGCTTACAGGGAGACTTGCTTAGATGAAGACTTTCACACTTTTGGTAGTAAGCTAATCAGACACTGAGTCACAAGGGTTGTGGTGCCTTCTAACTCTGATCCTATTAATTGAAAACCATATGTATTGGGAAGGTGGCATTTTACTTCACTTATGAGAAGGACCATTTGATTCCCTGGATGGGACTCTGAGTAGCCATTTGTTAAGAACTCCCCCCAAACCTCCCGCCCCGCCCCTCTTGCCAAGTGCTCAGAGGTTTATGCTCTCCCAGTTTCTTGGTATATGTAGGTAGTTGTATTACCTTGTTCAGACAGTAGGAGCTCTATCTGTTGAATCTCTGTGCTAATTTCTCTGCTTGTATTTTCTACTTATCTGCAATTAAAGTGAGATTGTTGACCCCTTTAATATTGTCTTTCCTTCAGCAAAGCAGATCCAAGAACCTGTGCTAGCAGGCCATCCTGGGTGTGCTAGGGCGCTTGCTATTACCCCCATTTCCAACTCTTACCACTATGTGTACACGCATTCTCTAGTCCTCAACGTGACAGGTCCTCCAGTCTAGAAAAGTCCAACCAAAGTCCTGAGTCAGGTATTTCTAAACTGTATGGAATGGAAGTTTTGAAGCCAAATGACCCATTGTCAATACTTAAATATGTATACAAAAAACAGTAGTGATAGTGCTAAATATTAGAGTGAGAATATGTGGCTTCCATTATTATAGATGATAAGAGTTATTACTATAGGGATTATGGCAAATCTGTTCCATTTCACAATGATATGTTATCTTCTGCCTAGCATCATCTATAAATGTTCTTAGCATGAGTTAACTGGTCATTTCTCATACCAGTGTTTTGCATACTTATTTTTTTTCTTTGCATTTAAAAGTTTTGTGAGACATTTTGTTATATAATCTTCCATTATCCTCTGATAATGTTTTACAAATGATCTTGTATTCTAAGTTGCTATTACCTTTGGCTGTATCTTCTTATTCTGCAAAGAGATCAAGTTTTTGCTGCTAAAGTGTTTTACTACTGGAGTTAATATATTTGCTTCTATCCTTTTCCTGGCTTTCAGAGTGAATTTCCCATGTGAATGGGTAGGTATGTGGTAGTCACAATTAGTGTCTTCTCCTTTTTATAATTTTTTTCTAATTTGCTCTAAATTTTTACCTTTTCTCAAACCATTTTATGATAAATATATAGACAGCTGATTTAGAGGCAATTAATCCATACTGAGTCACTAAACTTCATTGTTTTGTGTGACCATTCTTATCAGGTTTAATACTGGCTAACATTCTTCTAGACTATGGATCAATTGCAGGCTTGAGGAATTTTTTTTTTTTAAGCAATTGGAGTTAAGTAACTTGCTCAAGGTTACACAGCCAGTTATTTTGTGCGGGTGCTAAGTATCTGAGGCCAGAACCCGCACCCTTACTCACTGCACCACCTGGCCGCCCCAGGCTTGAGGAATTTTAAAAATTTAAAAATGTAAGTCTTTGGCCTCTTTCATTGCTTAAGACTGTATTTGTCATTAAGCTTTAATGAGAAGTTTGACTGAGAAAGGGAGGAGCAATAAACATTGATAAGGTCTAGTGAGAATTTATATATACATTATATATTATATATTTTATTTTTTGTATACTCTTTAAAGATTTAGGAAATCTCAAGTATGTTTGTAGGAAGCAAGGAAGGAACCAAGAACATGAAATTAAAAACATTTTACACAAAAGAAAATTAATGGAATCAAAATTAAAAGGAAAGCAGGAAATTGGGTGGGTGGGTAGCAGAACTTAGAGCAAGTTTCTCAGATAAAATTCTCATTTCTCAAATATATAGGAAACCAAGCCAGATTTATATAAAAATAGTATTCATTCCCCAATTGATGAATGGTCAAAAGATATGAAGAGGCAATTTTCAGGTGAAGCAATCAAAGTTATTTATAGTCATATAAAAAAAAAACAGTGTTCTGAATCACTATTATTAGAGAAATTAAATTTAAATTAAAACAGCTTTGAAGTTCTATCTCACACCTATCAGATTAGCTAACATGACAGAAAAGCTAAATAAGAAGTACTGAATGAGGATGTGGGAAAATTGGGATACTAACGCACTGTTGGTGGAGTTGTGAATTGGTCCAACCATTCTGGAAAGCAATTTGGAACTATACCCCAAAGGGCTATAACAAAAACTGTGCATACCTTTTGATCCAGAAATACCACTATACTAGGCCTCTATCCCAAAGAGATCAAAATAAAGGGAAAGGGACTTATTTGTATAATACTATTTATAGCAGCTCTTTTTGTGGTGGCAAAGAACTAGAAACTGAGGGGATGCCCATCAATTGGAAAATGGCTGAACAAGTTGTGGCATGTGATTTTTATGTAACACTATTGTGATATAAGAAATGATGAGCAGGATGGTTTTAAAAAAGCCTGGAAAGACATATCAACCCATACAAAGTGAAGTGAGAAGAGCTAGAGTGAGCAGGACTAGGAGAACACTGTACACAATAACAGCAATATTATAAGGATGTTCAGCTGTTAAGGTTTAGTTATTCTGATCAAGAGAATAATCCAAGTCAGGTCATAAAGACTTGTGATGAAAAAATGCTAATGACATCCAAAGAGAGAACTGATTAACCCTGTGTCCAAATTGAAGCATGCTGTTAAAAGATTTTTTGTATTTTTCTTTCTTCCTTTTTCTTCTCCTTCCCCTTCCCCTTCTCCTTCCCCTTCTCCTTCCTCTTCCCCTTCCACTTTTCTTATCCCATTTAGAGAACCGACAATTCATGTTTTTGTGAATTAATTAATAGCTGAATGAATAAAAATCACTTATTAAGGGCATATGAGGTATAAGACACTTGCTAAGTGCCGAGGATATACATACAAAAACAAAAAAAACCCAAAACAAACAGACAAAAAAATTCCCTACTCTCAAGGACTTTGTATTCTAATAAGAGACATATGGAGAATCCAGGCCTAGTACTTTTGGTGTGAGCGTTTGCTGAGCCCTTTTCAGGGCTGCTCATCCATCTTTGGTGCCCATCTGTCACCCAACTCTCAACAGACTCAGTAGATGGGGTATACCAGGTTGAGAGTAACCAACTGGCCTCAAACCCATTGGTGAGTTGGGTGGGCTATCATAAGTATGTAAAGACTTCTCCTGGAAGAATGAACAGATGACAACAATTTGTTCCAAGGGCCATGAAGACATCTGAAGCAGGTCCTGTAGAGTGCTTAGAGTCAGTTGTTGAAGAGGCCAAGGTCTGCATGTGGGGCTATCTGCAGTCATCTTGACTTTTGTCTTGCTACTGGACTCCCATGGCTCTGGAAGAGAGAGTGAGGCTGATGACTGTACAACGCTGCCTCACTTAAATCCAATTCAGTCACAAGTCAAGACATCACTCCAGGATGTCATTGGTCTTCTTTGAAAATGAAGAAAAAACAGCAATTCTAAAAGGGACAGTGCATACAGGAGGTTTCAGCAGCAAGATGAATGGAAAAGCCCAATGTTCCTTAAAGCACAGTAACAAAGCAGATGGTAATGCATTTTCTTTAATGAAATTTCCATTGATAAAACCATATCTGTTTCTGATGCTGAACCACTTGCCATGCTAAGGACTTTTGTGAGTAGAACTTTCTGTTAATAAGCGTGTGGGGTGGGTTATCTATACTACAACACCTCAAACCTTTTGCTTGATTATGTGGGAACTCACTCTCTGGGTTGGCTCTTTCTCTTCAATCTACTCTCTACTCAATCTACAACTTGCTGTTGTAAGTACTCAGAGAAGGATTACCATCATGATGTTATACTCAAATTCTCTTAGAGTCCTAAGGGTAACTCTGTTAAGGAAGAATAAAATCTCTTGACCCACTCCTTAACCTCTGACAATGTGTTTCTATTCACACCAGTCAACCACTTATAATGATATTTTTTTAGATCTTAGTCATAACTTTACTTAGTAATAAGAAAAAAATGACAACATCACAGGTATTCATACACTAAATCAAACCATAAATAACAAACTACATCAAAACTCACACATAAATATGAGTCACCCTCTACCAATATTGTCAGTTTCTAAAGGGAAGGGGACAGTGGGCACACATTTGCAGAAACCTGCCAAGGAAAGCATGAGTGAGACATACTCATGTGTTTTTGTCTTACTCACAATTTTGGGACTAAAAAACTTTGTTGTCTTTTTTCTTTCTCAGGAACAGTACATAAGATGTTCTTTGATAAATATAGCTTCTGTGTTGAACAGATTCTTCAGCTGCTAACTCGAATTGATCCAGCTGTGCTTGACATCTCACTGGGCATAGCATTTAAGCCAAACTAATAATTCCAAGGAGTGACTTCTAATATTTTCCACTTCCAGTCAGGCAGACAGTTAAGCATTTATTAAGCATATAGGTGTGGCAGGCATTGCATTAATTACTGAAGATCAGGAAAGGGGGAGGGGAATAGATAAAATCGATGATCCTTACTCTCAAGGAGATCAAATTCCAGTGGGAAAGACAACACAAAAATAATTATGTAAATGCAAGGTGTACAAACTGTAAATGGAAGGTAATCTGAGAGAAGGATTTAGGAGGTATTGTTCCTTTACTCAGATAGGCCTACTCTTCAGCAGCAGCTGTAATACACATTACTTCCAAATGTAACTTAGCTGATTCAGTTGTGAGATCTCTTTTCACCACTCTGTCTCTGTGTTTCCCTCTGTTTTTCTATCTCTGTCTCTGCCCATCTCTGTCTCTCTTTTTTAGTTTGTCTGTCTCTGCCTGTCTCTGTCTCTCTTTTTTAGTTTGTCTGTCTCTTTTTATCTGTTTGTTTGTCTTTCCCTTCTTATTATTCTGAGTTGAGATTCTGGATCCTCTCTTAGAATACCATCATCTCAACTTATGATTAGTAATCAAATTCTGTTCTCTTGTCTATAACAAGTAAATATTCACATATGATAAAACAACAATAACAACAACAAAAACACAATTCTGGTATCTATATCATTCTAACATTCTATAACGTGTAATATTTAAAATGAATGATTTTTTCAGAATTGAGTCAGAGTAATTTTCAGCAACTGTTTCATTAAAATTTTGAGCATTGTTAATTTAGCAGCAGACTACTCATATGAAAGGGCAGTCAGTACCTTAAAAAGAATGTACCTTAATCTGTTTTCTGCATTTTCAGTGGCTGTGGGTTCTGAGAAGCATGTGTGTGTTGTGAAATTGATTATGAATTGATTAATAGTTAAAAGTTTTATTAATGCCATCAGTAACCATTGTAAACAATTTTGAAAGGTTTAGATGTAGAACTGTTTTGTATAGGCCTTGGTAGTATAATATAATACTTGATAGGATTCAATGCAGGTCACTCTAAGCAAACATGCCACTTGAAAGAGATAAAGATGAATGAAGGATGATTCACCTTGGTCATGGGATGTTTTCCTAGCATGGGGTATCTGTAGTACAAGGGAGTATGGAGTTGGGGACTTTCCAAGGATGTTGACTAGCTCTGTGTCCCTGTTACAATGGGATCTGGAAGGCCTTTTATTTGCAAGTTAGCACAATTAGGATCAGTCACAATTCTAGTTTAGTTGCATCAACTGACATTATATAAGGGACTTACATAACCAGATTATATTAAAAAAAATGCTCTGACTGTAAGGTGTGTCTCTGGTCACTGAGGAGTCTTTGACTTCTGTTATTGGTAATTGCTGGCCTTACCAATAAATAGATTATTCTCAGACATTTGTGCCTCAATTTCCCTTAATTGAAGGTTTAACATGACAGTGTGTATGTGTGTGGTGGGGATCTGATAGGGGTTGTGGTGAAGCACCTACCAGGCCACATCTTCACAAAAGCTACTCTACTGTATTATGATATGAGGACTGAGCTGACAAGAACACTGATGATGGAGGTGGGGGGTGGGGAGAGACTTCAATTTCCTTAGAAAGTGCTCTTAGAATCTAAGCCCTGGGTTATCCTGCTTCATGTACAATGGAAAATAGTGGTGGTAGTACTTGTGGTGGTAGTTTGACTCACTTGGAACCTTCTTCCTTCTAGTTGGTTCATCATATTCTCTAATCCCTTTACAAAATCTCATTTTAATGATATACTTTATTTTTACATCAACTCCATTTCCAAATATATTCTTCCCCATTTCTTACCTAGAAAAATAGCTTTCATTAAAAGAAAAAAAAAGATTTAGAAAGAAGGAGGGGGGAAAAGGGTCAGTAAAACCAACCAATGCATTAATAATATATGCAGTATTACAGTGTTCCATAGCCATACTCCATCTCCACAAAGAAGGCTAGAGATACAGTTTTTCAACTCTTCCTGCATCAAGCTTGGTCTTTATGGTTCCTCAATATTCAAATTCAGCTTTTTTGGGGGGAGTTGAAGGGAGAAATTAAATGAGGGATGTGCATGAGAGGCACACAAGTTAGGCAGGCGTGGATGTGTTGAGAAATGTAACATTAGAGGCAATATCTTCACTAATGCAGTCACCAATCAGATGAACTATTTAAGGTTCACTGAGCATTTTCCTCCTGTGAGATAGGGAGAGTAGTATTATTACCAGTTTACACATGAGGAAACTGAGGCACGGAGCTATTAATTAACTTACAATGCAAAATCATAGTGTTGGTAAGTATGACAGTTTGAATGGGAATATAGATCTCCTTAGTTCAAGCACAAGGCTCTACCCACTATACCATCTGGCCTCCCAGTGATGCTAATCCCATTCACCTGCCCCCTGTATCAAACCAGAACTCAGGGAGGAGTGAAAAAAAAAAAAGTGCAAAGCACTGGATGCATATGCTCACTCTCATATCTGGAACAATGCATAGAATAGAAATGCATTTAATTTGTTTTCAGCCATGTTAGCTGATTTTTTAAGACCATGCAATGCCATTATGGAATAAATCTTTGAAATCAAACTGATTAGTGTGTTCATAAATCTTAATAGCGGTGTCCATGCTTTAAGCTGCAGTTTCCTGTTCACCCTTAGGGATTCTGCCATTTCTTCTATTTACAGCAGTAATTAGATATTATTTCAAGGCATTCCCTACAGTTGCAGATATTTTTAATTTAAAAACATAGGGAGAAAATCTTCATTTTGAAGCCATTGATAAAAAGTTTTTGAGCCCAACAGGAATATATTAAGTGTTAATTTTATTCCTTAGTTGTTAGATTCAGTGGAAAATATCACCGAAAATATCTACATTACTTATTTATGGGGCTATATATACATAGAGCTATATAAACTCTATATTTAGACTCTGTTTCTTTCTCTTCTTTTTTTTCCCCTCAACCTGTGATTATTTCAGTGTAGGGAACTTTCAGTGTATAAGCTCCCTCTACCAATGAAAATCATCAGTTCTAACTTATTTTAAGGAGTTTTCTGAGGGCCCTGAGAGGTTGCCCACACCACCAACATGTTCTCAAAGCAAGAAATTAACCCAGTTCTTTCTGACTCCAAGACCAGCCCTCTATCCACTACCATTTCTACTCTCAAATGCTGTTCTTTGGTCATTTTCAGTTGTGTCCAATTCATGACCCCCTTGAGGTTTTCTTGGTAAAGCTACTGGAAGGGCTTGTCTTTTACTTCCCCAGCTCATTTTACAAATGAAGAACTGAGGCAAATATGGGTTGAAGTGACTTGCCCAGGGTCACACAGCTAGTATCTGAGGCCAGATGTCTTCTTGACTCCAGGCCTGGCATTATATATACTGTGCCACCTAACTGCCCTATTAATTTACAATATATGTAACACAGACAACCCTGGCCCCCATTGCTTAATGTCTAGGTATATTAGATTTCACCTCTCTGGCAGACTCTGGTACCCTTAAAAGGAATGGGGATGTGTGGGATCTCTGCCAATGGCTCCTACTAATGCAGCTCCTCCAAGTGTAGTCTCTTATATTCCAATTTGTTTTAGCCATTAACAGTCCGATTATCTTTTACAAAGGAATATGAACTTCAAAAGGTACAGTCAAGTTTGCTTCCCAACAGATGGGGCATAATCCCTCTCCCCTTTTGTATCACCTCAGTCTCTGGGGAGGAGAAGGGCATTAGGTTCATAGTTTAGCTCACTTCCTATATAGTACAGTCCTAATTCCGAGTCCTGGGTACTTAGGCACCCTGGCTTCTTAGGGAGTCTTTACAGCTGGCTGACTTCAGCATCCTGTAGTGCTGATGCTGAGGTGGATGTGGCTCAAACTTCTAGGTCCAGTGGGGATCACTGCCACCAGCACCTGGGACTAAGAAGGACAAACAATGATGGAACAGAAAGAAATACCCTCCCCCACCGACCCATTTCTTGGAGTTGAGCTCAGAGACACAGAGAGAGAGAGAGAGAGAGAGAGAGAGAGAGAGAGAGAGAGAGAGAGAGAGAGAGAGAGAGAGAGAGAGAGAGAGAGAGAGAACAGGAAAGGAACTCCTTCTATTTTCTCTGGTTCAGTTCACAGATACCTATGGTGTACTTAAACTGTGATCTTCACCCTCTAAATGCAGCAGGAAAGAGAGAGCAGGGAAGAGATGTCAGGAAAAACAGTTGCTCTCTCACTCTGGCCAGTTTTAAAGCTGCAACCTGTTCTGGTTATACAATCAAAGGAGGTTACCATCTGGCCATGCTCAGGCAAGGCCCCATGACATATGTTATATATAGCTCGCTTGGAAGATCTCAAGGTCAGGGCTGGTCTGGTCCCCAGTGGCTTGAAAGACTACAGGAACACACTATCCCATGAGTGTGACATTGGGACAACCCTCCTTGAACTTGTCCTGCTCTGCCAGTTATCAGATTTTACCAATACTTGCTTTGTACTATTGTTGATTCTACTTGGCTTCTCAGATGTTGCTAGTTCATTATTGATGATCTCTTGTAATAAAAATAGTTCTTTGTGCACTCCTAAAACTATATATTTGACAGCTCTATGTGTTCCTTGATTTTATCCAAGGTTATACTGGTAAATGTTTAACATTTGGTGTTCTTGGGGGAAAATGATGCACATGACATGCTTTTAAGTTTGATCTACATCATTAACATTAACATTTTCTCCATCACTTTAAGTTTAGACAATCAGCAAAACTAAAAATCAAGTTCAAATCAGCATTTTCTGATTTCCAAAAGTAAATGCTCACATTAAAAATGTAATAATTGACTTGTGGGAGCTGGTTCAAGGTGCCTTCAGTACCTGATTTTATCCCCTGGTGATTATATTGGAGGAGAGAAAGCATGGCAGAATGAAAGGAACATGAAATATTAGATCTATGGAACTAAGAGTTTGGATCTTAGCTTTGCCATTTCCTGCCTGTGAGACTACCAGTCTGAATCTCAGTTTCCTCATTGGTAAAATGAGACTATTCAATTATTCCATTGACAAACATTTACTAAATTTCTGCCATATGCCGGGTGCTGTGCCAAACTAGATGATCTCTAAGGCCTCTCCCAATTTCAAACCCTATTAACTCTTATGGCATTAACCACTTGAGTCTAGATTGCCTTGAGAGAGCTAAAAATATTCCAATAACTTGAAAGGTTGTTATATGGGAAAAGGGATTAAACTTATTTTGTTTGCTGCCAAGGGCCAGATTTAGGAGCAGTGAGTAGAAGTTACTAAGAGGTAAATTTAGACTTGATATAGGGAAAAAGTTCCCTAAGAAATAGAACTATTTAGCAGTACAATGGGCTGCTTCAGGAGGTAGTGATCTCCCATTGTTGGTCTTTAAGCAAAGTCTAGGTGTTTACCTGGTTGGTGTGCTATAGAGGGAATTTTCTTTTCAGGTGTGATTTGAACTATTTGATCATTGAGGTCCCTTCCAATGCTGAAATTCTGTGATTCTGCAATTATCTGTTCTCTTCAAATGATCAAATCCTATGGTCTCCCTTATTCAGCCTTCCTGTACTTCATGAGCTCTGACTCTCACTGATGGGTTTCCCTTTCCTGATTGACCCTGATGCCCTAGTTCATGAGTGTGATTATGGAAGCCTTCCAGTATTTCTACAATTCCAGCCTCCACTCTTCGTCCATCCCCTGGTGTATCTAGCAGTTGGGAGGAGAGAAGTCTATTGTAATTAGAAGCATAGAAGAAAGATACACACCCTGATTGAGAAGCTTCAGTGACAGCCTCTTTCCTCTAGGACCAAATACAATGTCATTTGTTTGCTATGTAAAGTCCTTCACCATCTATCTCTAATCTTTTTTCAGTCTAATTTCATATTACATTGCCCCCCCCCCAACACACACACACACACCATTCTGTATTTCAACCAAATTGTCATACTTGCTGTACTTGACATTGCTTCTTCTGCCCCTGTGCTTTTGTTTAGATTACCTCGCCTTCCTCCCCCAAACCTGGCCTAGAATCCTCTCAATCCCTGACTGGGCTTCTTGGACTCTCTATCACTTAAAATTCGGTGAAAGAGCTCCTTCCCAAGTATAGCCTTTCCCCATCCTCCCTCTCAGTTTTGGTTACAAAATTATTTTTATTTACTTTATTTATATTTTTATTGACTTACCTATGTACATTCTATTTCTCCCCCAATAGAATACAAGTTCCTTGAGGGCAAAGACTGTTTTGTTTTTGTTTACACGTTTCTACCACCCAGCACAGTGCCTGGCATATGGTTAGCACTTACAGAATATTTGTTGAATTGAATTTAATATCATTTGGCATAAACTAAAAACATTTGTAGCAAAGAATTGTCTGAATCAAACATGTAAATAACAAAAAGACAAGAAAATGAATATTCATAGGTAGCCTGCTGCTTAATGGACTGCTACAGTATGCTCAGTACGCATTAGCTGAGAGACTGGAAGTTTGGAATTCACTCCTCTGTGACTGACTTGGTCGTAATTATGAGGTTAAAGGAGCCTCCTGCTGGTGGTAATCATCCCCAGCAACAGATAAGATCAGAGAGGAGTCCTCCTTCCCTTTTCACAGAACCCACCTGAATTAGGTCAGGATCTGACCTGGGTTCTGATTCCACTTCCTATCTGGAATGGCAGTGTAGAACAGCAGCAGGATTGAATTCAGAGCCTGGATTCAAATCTTAGCTCTCTTATAGAACCCATGTCGCTTTGGGTGAGACACAACCCATTCTCATCTCTAAAATGAGGTATTGGCCTATATTATTTCTAAGCAAGTTGTGTGCATGTGTGTGTGTGTGTGTGTGTGTGTGTGTGTGTGTGTGTGGTTTTCCCTAGCTCTAAATCCTATGATTTTATGATAGTCTGGCACAAGTTAGTTATTCTCATGCAGCCTTGAGCAAATTGTATCCTCTCTTTGACTCAGTTCTCTCATCTCTAAAACTAGGAAATTGGACTAGATGTTCCTTAATATTCCTTCCAGCTCTAATGGTCTGTGATTATTGGAATGCTGAGTTGGTCTGGTCTAAATAGGTACATTAATGACCATAGGAGAAAGTCCCAGTGTTTAATTACTTTGTTGTTGTTCAGTCACTTTTTAGTTGTTTCTGGCTCTTTACAACACCATTTGGGATTTTCTTGGCAAAGATATTACAGTGGTTTGTCATTTCTTTCTCCAGCTCATTTTACAAATGAGGAAACTGAGGCCAACAGGGGTAGGTGACTTACCTAGGCTCACACTGGTCAGATTTGAATTTGGGAAAATGAATATTCTTGTGCTCTGTCCACTGAATCACATGGCTGCCTTCAATTAATTTACTTTGCTTCTAAAAGTCACCCCTACCCCTTTCTGTCTCTGTCCTGTCCCTCTCTTTCCCCTCCTCCATTTGTCTCACTTCTCTCCACTACCTCTTCTTCTTCTTTCTCATACTTTTACATGAACTATTAATTTCTTACTCTCCATTCTTATTTTGACCATCCCAATTCAATTTAATTAAATTCAAATTGAGTATCCTGTATCAAGAACCTACTATATGCAAGGGATTAAATTTCTTATGGAAGATACAAAGGCAAAAAAAGCACAGACCTTTCCCTCTAGGAATTTGAGTTTTAATAAAGGGTATGTGGCATGAGACATGAAGCTAGTCACAAACATTGGTTATGGGCCAGGCTCTGTGCTTAGGGTTGCAGATACAAAGAAAGACAAAATCATGATCCCTGCCTTCAAGGAGTTCCATTCTAATGGAGAAGACAACATGTCATAAAGAATTGTGTCTGATATATACTCACACACATCTATATGTGTGTGTATACGCACATATATAGTATAGTAAAAGAAAAGAACAATCATGACACAACTAAAGAATAGTGTTTCTAAGAAGTCCTACTTTATAGGCTTATGGCAGATCCCAAGAAAGACCCAGAGAGAGATTGCCCTTGTTCTTGATAAAAAAAAAAATAAAAATTCCTGTGTGGGTTCTCTTAATGGTAACAAATCAAAGTTAAAACCGTATGACGCCTACCCGAGGGCTGACCCATCCTGCTAGGACTCATTCCATTGTCATTTCCCTCGGATAGTTAAAATATAGACATACATAGTAGATGAAATAAGTTAGTAAATTCAATCAAGGGGCCAAGCCTCTGCTGGACTTTTTCACAGTGCCTAGGGCTCTAGTATAATGCCCACTGGGAAGGAGAAGTCTGGGCTGACTGACTAAATATGCAATGTGCTCCAAAACCTTGATTATCAGGACAAGAGCTGGAGTAGCTAATGCACAAGCAGGCTCAATTAACCCTAATTAGTTCAGAGTCAGGCTACAAAAGACTTAATTAGCAGTTATTAGGTTCCGCTCAGAAAAAGGAGCATAAATAATGGTTGGTAGCAAGCTGTGTTTAAGAGTCTTGTGTCTGAGTGACATTAAAAAAATCTTGAAGTCAATCTTCCCCCATTGTAGATTAAATGTAAAAGAATAATATGGGTCTTGAATTCAATTTCAATCTATCTAAAATAAAATGATGATTTTTTACTATTCCTATTATTCATTTTTCCCCAGGAAACCCAGATTCTCTAAGAATAGTTTATGAAGGGTTAATTGATGGAATAGCATTTCTGTCCAATGCTAATGAGTATCTCAGACTAAGATGAATTCACTTTGGAATGTATCTGGATGGTACAGAAAACCAGAAAGCTCAGAGGTAAAGATGAAAGGTATTGAGGAAAAGAGCCAATCAAAGCCATTTTGGCATTTTTCACTATGTGACAGTCCAGGGAGAAAAAAACCACCCGAATATGACTGATGAGTTTGAGGAATGATGTTGTTTACCCAGGCCAACTCCATATATTCCAAATGTGAGCCCTGGCTTCTAGCCAAATGGGAACTGTCCCTTTTGACACAGTGCCTGTCATTCCAGGGTTTGTGTGTGTGTGTGTGTGTGTATGCACTGTTTTAAAAAAATGGCTGCTGTGGGGGATTTATTTCTCTATAATCTGTCTTAAATACTTTAAAAAGATCTTTGATTTCTTCAACATGGATACAGCTCCTTCATTCTTTATTAGATGATTTCATTATATTAGAATGATGCCCTCAGCTAGGTTGGTCCTTGGACCAACCCATACCTATAGTTAAAGGCTTTCTTTGATTTGACCTATCTGAGTTTAACTCCATAGAAAGGGCTCTCAGGAATTGCAGGTCCTCTCCATGTCCATGGCTTCATGGTAAATCATTTCCCATTTACCGAAGACATGTTCTTCAGTCAGTCAATCATATAAGAATGGTTAAAAGCTCCTACTTTGTGCCTAACATTGTGTTAATCTCTAGGGAAACAAATACAAATAAAAATAAAGAAAGTCCCTGCCCTCAAAGGACTTACCATCTAATAGGGGAAGACCCCACCAAAAGGAAGCTGAAAAGGGAGAGGGGAAAAGCATAATGGAGAATTCCAAAAAAGTCTAAAAGCTGGTGGGAAATTGGGGAGGAAGCATGTGCTGAACCGCACTGGGGCAAAATAAAAATAAAGACAATGTGCTCTCCTACATAGTTTCTCATAAATTATTTTTCCCCCAAGGGGTATTTATCAGGGTCTGGGATACCAAGGGTAAAGGGAAAGCCCTGGAATTGTAGATAAGCCATTGTTGCTCTAGGCCTTGGTTTTGCAGAGTTGCCTGAGGCATCTCGATTGTCCAAGGTCACCAAGACTATAAATCTGAGGTGGGGCTTGGACCTTAGTCTTTCTAACTCCAAGGTCCCTTCACTGTCCTCCACAATTGTCTAGTCCCTAATCATAAAGTTACCCTGAGGGTGGGGGTGGGGTGGGGAACTAATAGTCACTTAACCCTGAAGGAAACAAGGAGGAATTTTCTACTCTGGACTGCTGCTCTGGTCATTAACTCAGTTACCATATAATATGGAAAGTGAGAGCATGCTTGGGGAAAGGAAAAGGTATCTTTCTGACCCCAGCAGAGCTCTTGTGTTCTTAGGCATATTTGATTGACTTTATTTTAACATAACTGTAAATGAAACTCTTCATAAAACCAACCAGCCCTGTTATAAAATTAAGTCATAGTACTGAACTTTATGACCTCCAGCGAAACCAAGAAAGCCTGTTTTGGAGTGGGGGTGGGTGGGGGGAGGATGAGTATACATTCATGGAAGCATGACTTTTTGCTTAAGAGTCTACTTTTACCAAACATTAATTTCATGGAGTGGCTCCTTGTTTTCTTAACAGCAGATGGCATGTTAGGAATGATAGAGGTCACTCCTCACAGCTTTTCTCATTACACTCTAAGTACCTCAAAAATAAAACAAAACAAATTTCTGTTCTTTTTAGTCATCCCCCAATAGAATCTTAATTCTCTATATTAAGATTTTCTATCCTATTCTAGGCATATATTTCATCCATCTGGTATTTTTCTATCCCCATTTTGGCTTTAAGCTGGCATACAAGTCTGCACAGGCATAATTTCTCATCCCCATTCAAGGAAAGGAAGCCAGGCCTTGAGTCTCACCTGTTACCTGTGAGGAGATGCTTGCTTTCTGTATAGGACTGATCCTTCAATGAGTTTCTTTGTCCACTTGCTTTCTACTGTCTCTTTTTCACATTTTGCCATTGAAATTAGATAATGTTTACTATTTTCTTCACTTCTTAATAAGAATAAAAGAGGATGCCTTTGTGTCTTTGAAATAATGTATTTCTTTGCTGGGACTAGATTCTTTCTCATTTTCATCTGTGTATGAATGAATGAATGAATGAATGAATGAATGAAAAGCATTTACTAATTCCTTATTATGTGCCAGTCACTATGTTAGGTGCTAGGGTTATAAATCTAAGAGAAACCACCTCTGCCTTTATGATTGATGATTGTCAAGGAATCAAATTTAAGGGAAGTTAATACTTATAGGGCAATAGTGACCAGGGAGAGGGGAAGTGATTGTACTAGGAGGGTGAAGTCAATAGGACATCTGCCATCATGCCCTTTCTACTCTCAATGGCAATATTGATTTGATTTCTATTCCCAGAGGAAGAGGTGCAAAGGTGGCAGTAGAGAAATGTGTGTACTCAGGTATGGCAAGTGATAGTGTGGTTGGGTAACAGGTCAAGCTGGATGTAGTAAGCTTTCACCAATCAGCAGAGTTCCCCAGGAGGGAACTGGAGGTCCAGGTGGGAGAGTTCAAAGGGTTACATAGCAGAAAGAAATCACATTATGGGCATCATGCTGTACTAGAGAAAATACTATACCTAGAGTCAAGAAGACTTGGGTATGAATTTTGCATTAGATACAGTACTAACTGCATGATTCTTGAAAAGTCATTTAACCCCTATGAGTCTCAGTTTCTTCATCTGTAAAATGGGATGATAATACCTACTTCAACGAGTTTTTGTGAGGATCAAATGAGATAATGCATGTGTAGCACTTCAAAAAACATAAACATGCTATCTAAACCAAGCTGTTATTATTTTCACCTTATCTTTTGTTTGATGAATTTTAGATAGAACTGAACCTGGACTTTATTATTATTTTTGTATGTGTAAAATTCAATGAACTATTCTGTAATTGGATAAGATGACTGCTTTTTTTCAACTGGACAAAAAATATTTGGGTTTAAGCTTATTTTTAATGGGATCATTGAAAGCATCTTTCAGATAATGCCAATAAAAGAGAATGATGGGGAAACATTGTTCATCCTATTCCTTTATGGTTTTGACTTCTTTTAAGTCTCTATATTTTGAGATATTTTCATCCCACATAGTTTGGAGGTTGTGAGTATTCAAAATGACCAAATCTAATACAAATCTTGTTCTTAAATTTCTTGAGTTATTATTATTGTTATAGTGGTGATGATGATGATGATGATGGTAATGGCAGGATACTTAATTACCTCATCATTCTACCAATTCAGAGATCTTTAGAGTTAAAAGTGATCCTTGTGATTATCTAGTCCAAACCTCTCATTTCACAGGAAAATGGAGGCCAAGAGAGGTTGAATTAATTGCTTAAGATCAGAAAGCAGCATCAATGGCAGAGCTGGGATTTGAAATAAAGTTCTCTGGCTCTTGGTCTAGCACCCTTTATACTAAAGAAGGGGATAGTAGGAAGGAAATACGCATTTATTAGGTAGTTACTATCTGCCAGGCACTGTGCTAAGGACTTTTTAGAAATATCATTTCATTTGATATTTTTTCAGTTGAAGGCTACTCAACTTTGAGAGATTGTCCAAATGAAATCCAGCCCTGTTCAAAATTATGTTAAACTCAATGAAGCTTGTATAAACAAACCTCCATATTGTCCCATCTTGTCCTACAGTAAGTCTTCTCTTAGAAGAAACAACTCTACTTCTCTACTGCTAGCAAGAGAATCTGACTTCCCTTTCTGACTTTTTGCTGTTCCAGGTGTTGTCCTGACACCTCAGATAAATTTAGTATCAAGGGCTCCCAGCTTGTCAATCTGGCTCCTTTCTCCATCCCTGAAATTAATTAAAAATAAATCAACTTGAACTCTCATTCATTTTGAGCATTTTCTTTGGCTTATCACAGAATTCAATTCACATTCCATTTCATTATGGAATAAGTTATGAAAATTGCACACACAATTCTTTTCTTCTTCTTTTGCTGTCAAAGCTACTATAGACAGTACAGGCTTAATCCCAGGGAAACTAATAGAGTGAATTGTTCGCACAATTACATGCTATTTTCCTGTTACATACAATTCTCTCTGGGCACCTAGAGCTCAGTGAATGACTGATTTGTGGAGCTAGGAGCCTTGTCTTATTTTGAGCTTGTATTCAACCATCTCTGAATTTTTGACAAGGCAGTTTAAAGAGTGATGTGATTAAATCACAGGACCACTCAAAACCCATAACACGCGCTTTGTTCTGTGTGAGAAAAACAAGGCCCATCCTCTTTAAGTGGGAGGGAGAGGACAACAAAAACCCTCCTTCCAGGGTGGTGTACATATAGGAGAGGGAAGGATTTGGGGAATGTAGCTAATCTAAAAAGATAACTCAAAGTCCAGCAGTGAAAGCAGATCACCAGCCTAATTATCATCAGAAAAAGGCATCATTAGATGTGGACTCTAGCTGTCAAAAGGCTGGTTGCACAGTAGTAGCACACTGCAGTTTTCAGAATGGCAGAACTTTTTCTCATTATGAGGCCATTATGGCATCAAGAGAACCTATGTAAATACTGTTCTCAGGTGCTACATTACTTGGTTAGCTTCCTAGTTAGAAAGTCCTGCTATTAAAGATAGGACGAATCTTAGGGGATACTTTATGTGCTTCCGAGTGTTAGTTAAGCTCCTCTGCCAGAGGTAGGCAAGGAAGTAGAACAGGCCCATTCTATAAAATGTAGGTTCTTTGAAGTCAGGGATGGTCTTGTTTGCTTGTATTTGTATACCCATCCCTTATCATATCCTGATACATAATAAGTGCTTAATAAATACTCTATTTATGTATCTCTCCATCTATTTAGCTCTCTATCTGTATGGGGTGTAGAGGACAGTGTTTAATTGGTTTTGCCCATATAGATCTTGTATATCTACATGGGTATATCTAAACATGGTATGCAGGAGTCAAGAATAGTCATCTCTGGCACTTCCTCCCCTAACTCTTCACCAAGCATACTTGATTCTTTACTGGAGAAGCAAGAGGATAGGACCAGAGGTTGGCCACTCTGATCCCTTCAGAGAGAGGGGATACCAGGTTAGATTAGATCTATCTGCTCCCTAAATATGGTTCATCAAGGGGAACCAATTTTGGGGCTCCAACTACACTCTTTATTAGAGCAGCTAGGTGGCACAGTGGATAGAACACTGGACCTGCAGTCAGGAGGACTCATCTTCCTGAGTTCAAAGCTGGCTTCAGGCACTTACTAGCTGTGTGACCTTGGGCAAATCACTTTAACATGTTTGCCTCAGTTTTCTCATCTGTAAAATGAGCTGGGGGAGGAAATGGAAAATCATTCCAGTATCTTTGCCAAGAAACTCCAAATGGAATCCAGAAGAGTCAGAAGAGACTGAAAAGCAACATTCTTTATCACTAATCATTAAGGGGAGAGGAGAGTTCCAAACTTCTATGACTTGATTCCCTTCTCATCAAATTCTAGTTTGAATTTGCTGTAGCAAATAGCAACAAACCCTTTTGTCTATGTAAATTAAAAAAAAATTAAGAGAGAAGAGAAATTAAGAGAAAAAAAGAGACAGAGACAGAGAAAAGAGACAGACAGAAATAGAGACAGAGAGAGATAAGACGACAGAGAGAGAGAGAGAGAGAGAGAGAGAGAGAGAGAGAGAGAGAGAGAGAGAGAGAGAGAGAGAGAGAGAGAGAGAAGAGAGGAGACAGAGACAGAGAAAGAGAGATTTCACCCAAGTTAATATTCTCTGATGTCTCTAGTGAAGGTAGCAACTGGGGGCAGGAACAAATAGACACTGACACTCTGCAATCTGACTTCTTTCAAGAGTCTTTCTCTCCCTTCAGCAGCCTAAAGCAAGGTTAGAATCTCCATCTTGACAATGGAAACTAAAAGAGCCAGGATCTTTCTTCCTTCCCACTCTCACCAACTCCACCTGCCTTTCACACTGGCACAGGCCATTGAGTAATGAATCTTTATTAATGATAGGACAGCTAGGTGGTGAAGAACATGAAGCTCCAGGCCTGAAGTCAGGGAGACCTGAGTTCAAATAAGTCCTCAGATACTTATTAGCTGCGTGACACTGGGCAAGTCATTTAATACCATTTACCTCAGTTTTCTCATTAGTAAAATGAGCTGGAGAAGGAAATGGCAAATCACTTCAGTATCTTTTTCAAGAAAACCCCAACTAGGGTCAGGACTAATGATAAAAGAGTTCTAATGGGCCCTGTGAGCTAAGAGTTACATATCTACCTTAGAGAATTATCCAGGAAAAGGTGTGTTGAGTGGTATATCCAGGCCTGGGCTGCTTTATCATCATAGAGGAGTGATTTTATCCTAATCCCTGAGCTTATGCATTGTCTATATATTATAGAAAGAGGTGCAGAGCCATCTTCAAATATTTAAAGAGCTGCCATAAAGATAGTGGGTTATACTATTTTCCTCAATTTCAAAGGGCAGAACTAGGAACATTGAGTGGAAGTTGAAGAGAGGCAGATTTAGGTTTTATCATCATCATCATTATTATTACCAATAATAATAATAGTTTACATTCATAGAGTGCTTTAAGGTTTACAAAAAGCTTTACAAATATTATCTCATGTTATCCTAATACCAGCCCTGGGAGTTAGGTGCTGTTACAATTCCCATTTTGTAGATGAGAAAAAATGAGTCAGGCAGAGGTTAAGGGACTTGCCCAGTGTTACATATATAGTAAGTTTCTGAGGCTAGATTTGAACTCAGGGCTTCCTGACTTCAGGTCCAGCACTTTATCCACTGTGCCTTGTTGCAGATATAAAGGGAACAGGTCTAAATAATTAGAGTTGTCTATAAGTGGATTGGACTGCCTCCAAAGGTAATTTTCTTCAAGTAAAGGCCACATAAAAACTTGTTAGAGACACTGTAGAAAGGATTCCTTTGCAGATCCAAGTTAAGCTGAAAGGTCTTTGAGGTTGCTTCTGCCTCTTCAGTTTCAAAAATTTTGTTGCTAACTAACTGTTTGACTTGGACATTTCTTTTCACTTCTCAGAACCTGCTTCCTCATCAGTAAAATTAACAGGTTAGATGAGGTGACTTCTAGGGTCCTTTCTAATTCTGACATTCCATAATTCAACTTATGGTTCTGGGGCTTCTGCTCAAGTGACTCTTCTGTAGGTTACAGAGTGCAAATATCTTATAGGTAGGAAGTTTGAGGATGTAGTTCTACTGAATTCCCTATCCCAGAAGTAATAACCTTTCTGAATCTTTAAAAGGGGTACAGGTGGGGCATTGAAAAGATAAAGATTCTTCCAGTGCTAAATCCTATGAACTGTATTGATAACCAAAAAATTATACACACATATGTATACAAACATATGCATACATATGGCACCATAGAGTTATAAAGTGAATCATGTACATTATAGCAAATGATCCTCTCAAATATCCAGCAGTAGGAATTCCACGTGTTATTATTCCCATTTCATAGTAGTAGTAATAATAATAACAGGCATTTATATAGCAATTACTGTATACCAGGCACTGTGCTAAGTGCTTTACACTCATTATCTCGTTTGATCCTCACAACAACCCTGGGAGGTGGTTGTTATTATTATTCCCATTTTACAGATGAGGAAACTGAAGCAAAAAAATAAGTTAAATGATTTGCCCGGGTTCACACCACCTAAAAAGTATCTGAAGGTGGATTTGAACTCGTTTCTCCAAGCCAAGGTTCAGAAAAGTTAAGTGATTTGCCTGAGTTCACATAGGTAGTATATAGCAGAGATAAGACCTAATTCAAGTCTTCTGACTCCATGCCTATTGGTTCTATGGATCATAAACTAGCAACAACAGTCCTCTCTGTCTACCCCTGTTTCCTCTCTACCAGTTTGTCACCACCAAAGTGACTTTGTATTTGCTTTGTGTGTTTCATATACAGCCCTGTATGTTCATATTATCTTCTCTATTAGAATGTAAGATTCTTGAGGGCAGGAACTAATTTTTGTTTTTGTATCTTCAAAACCCAGTCCAATACTTTGTACATAACAAGGTCTTAAAGAGTGCCTGTTGACTGATATGTAGTATATCATGGACTTTGGTTGTTGTCCTTTGTTCCCAAAGAGGATCAAATTGACATCACTATTTTGGAGTCAAAGTACATTGTGTCTGACTGTGGCTGATCAGACCAATATGAGCTCAGAAGGTTCGATGACAAGTCAGGCACAAACAGTCTATATGAAAATTTGGAGTGGAAATGTCTCTCATTTTGTGCATTTCGTGTTTCTTTTGAGCTATTGCAATTCTGCTTCCCTCATGGAGCACAGCACCTGTTTTGATGTGGGCACACCATGTTGGGTGGTCCTTTGCCAGTGTTTCCTATGTCTTGTAAATGATTCCAAAGTTCTTCAGAGAGACTTTGAGCATGTCCTTGTATCACTTCTTCTGATCATGATGTGAGTGTCTGCCTTGAGTGAGTTCTCCTAGTCTTTTAGGCAAATATACATCGGGCAGTCAAAGGTCTTGGAAAGTCCATCAGAGTTTTGCTTTCTGTAGTAGAGTCTGAATTCTTGGGAGTTTAGCTCAGGAAAAGACCTCAGTGTCTGGTACTTTGTCTTGCCAGGTGATCTTCAGAATCTTCCTGAACAATTCAAATGGAAGTGATCCAGTTTCCTGGAATAGCACTGTTATACTCTCCAAATTTCATAGGTATACAATAATAAGGTCAGTACAGTGGCACCATAGACCTTCAGTTTAGTAGGCAGCCTAATATCTCTTCTCTCCTACACTTTCCTTCAGAGCTTTCCAAACACTGAGTTGGCTCTGGCAATGCATGTATCAGCCTCATCATCTATGTGGACATACCTGGAAAGTATACTACCAAAGTAAGAGAACTTATCCACAAAGTTTCAACATTTCTCCATCTCCTGTAACCAATGGTTCCACAATTGGATGGTGTGGTACTGGCTGGTGGAGCACCTGTGTTTTCTTGGTGTTAATTGTTAGGCTAAAATTAGCACAAAAACCAAAGTATCAATCCATAAGTTTCAAATCAGCTTCAGAGGTTGTATTGAATACACAATCATCTGCAAACAAAAAATCATGAACCAATTGTCCCTCCACTTTAGTCTTGGCTTATACCCTTTTCAAGTTAAATAATTTATCAGCAGGGCGATAACCTACCTTGATGCTGTTTTCATCCTCTTTGAAGGCTTCTGACAATATCTGAAAACATCATGCTAAAAAGCCTGCAAACAAGCACGCAGCTTTGCTTCACTCCATTGGTGATTGCGAAAACACAAGAGCATCATTCATTATCTAGAACCCAGGCTAGCATGCCGTCATGAAACTGATGTATAATACTTATGAAATTCTCCAGTCAACCAAAATTTTGCTATAATTTTGCACAAGCCTTCATGACTGACAGGATTATTATATGGTCAGATCAATTAATATTGTGTAAAGACCTCTCTTCTGCACCTGGCATTTCTCCTGGAATTATCAGGTAGCAAATATGATATCAACCATTCCTTGGCCCTTTCTAAAGCCACACTGGCTCCCAGGTAGATGACAATCTTCCAGGTGAAGGAACAATCTATTAAGGAGGACTCTGGCAAGAATCTTCTCAACAATGACTAAGAGACACCCTTGTGATTGTCACAGGACAGTCTATTTCCTTTACCTTTATAGAGATGGACAGTAGAGGTATCCTTTAACTCCTAGGGGATAACGTCCTCTTGTCAAATAACCCAGAAGCATTCAATCAGCTTTTATATGAACAATGAATCACCTGTCTTGTAAATCTCAGTTAGAATAGAATCAGTACTAGGAGCTTTGCCACATGAGAGGAGTCTAATGACATTCAAAACTTTTTCTTCAGTTGGAAATTTGACTAGAGTTGACCTCTACCTGAGTTATATAGTCAATGGCTGCAGCATTGATTGATAACAGTCTGCTGAGAAGACTATGGAAGTGTTCAGCCAATCTCTCTATGCTTTTGTCCTTAACACTAATCAATGTGACTCCATCACCACTGAGTAGTTGAGATATGCCATAGGTCTTTGGCCCAAAAATAGCCTTCAGGGCATCATAAAAGTGCTTTAGATTGTCGCTATCAGTATGAAACTGAATTTCATATGTCTTCTTATTGAGCCAAGAATACTTAATGTCTAAGCTTCATTTGCACTTTATTTTTGATTGAATTAAATGCTGCCTTCTTAGAGATGGATGAACTATCTTGCTGGTAAGTTCTGTGGAATTCTAGCTTTTCATCTAACAGCTTCTGAATTTCCCCATCACTTTTGTCCAGCTAGACTTGATGGTTGTGCGTATTCTGAGCCAGATAAGCAAATGTAGCGCTGTACACCAAATCTCTGAAAACTGCCTACTTCTTTTCTGCTCCACTGTTGCCAACTGTGTGTTGGTTCAGTTTTCCCTCCAAATTAGCAACATACTACTCTGCCTTGGAGAAACACACTAATCTGCTGACAATAAGTCTTCTGACAATTGTCTTTCCTTGGGACTGCTGCTTTTGTTGAATGTGAATCTTTACCTTGAGGGGATAAGTCTGTGATCAGTCCAGCACTCTACACCACACATCACCTTTGTCACTCTCACATCCTGTCTGTCTCTTCTTAAAATGACAGTCTGTCAAATGCCAATATTTGCTGCAGGGGTGCATCTATGAAATGTTATTGTATTTAGGTAAAGGGAAGCCAGTTTTGGTGCTGGTCATAAGATGCCCAAGTCTTCAGTAGTAAGGGCCCAGTGTTGCTTTTTTTAACTCCATTCCTCCCCAGGACTCCCTTCCATATCTGGTAGTATGTGCTTATTCTTTTTGGTTTTTTTTCTTTTTGGAGGAGGGAAGGCGGGGCAATTGGGATTAAGTGACTTGCCCAAGGTCACATAACTGGTGTGTTAAGTGTGTGAGGCCAAATTTGAACTCAGGTTCTCCTGGCTCCAGGCCATTTCTCTATTCACTACACCACCTAGCAGCCCTGTCTGTGCTTATTCTTGTATTAAAGTCACTCAGAATTATGTTTGTCCTATTTATGCACGTTGATGATGAAGTTCTCCAGGTCTTCACAAAATTCTTCTTCTACCTCAACAGGGTTCATCATGGTGGGAGAATATTCACTTATGATAGTGGCATGGTGCTTTCCAGCAAGAAGCAATCACATTGTTATGAGTCTATCGTTTGGTAGGCATACAAACATGTTGTCTAGATTGGTTCTGACTGCAAAATCTACATCGACCTCATAGTGCTGCCATTCACTATAACCACTCCAAAAAAATACGTATCCAGATCCAGTTTCAGGAAGCTGTACTTCATTTATTCAGGGCTACTATTTGGATGTGATACCTGCTTAGTTCTTCTGCAAAAAGCTGCTTATCAGGGCAGCTAGGTGGTGCAGTAGAGAGCACCGGCCCTGGAGTCAGGAGGACCTGAGTTCAAATGCGGCCTCAGACACATAACACAAAAAAACTAGCTGTGTGACCTTGGGCAAGTCACTTAACCCTAATTGCCCTACTTTCCCCCTCCAAAAAGCAAAAAACAAACAAACAAAAAACCCAAAAGCTGCTCATCTTTCAAGTCAACTGGATTTTGTGTTGCTATAAATGTGTACACATTCCCTGTACTGATGGTGAGTGGAATCATCTTTGCAAAAGGTTTTGTGCAATTTTTTGACTTTTGAACTTGTGTTTTGACCACAGGATGGGATCCTCACCTGTGGCAGTCAGCAGGCCAGGGTTGGGTGAAGCAGATAATTTTTAAGGCACCTTTTCTGACCTTTCCTCACATCAGGAGGTGAGCAGTGCAATCCTTAAAAGACTGCTCAGACAACTAGTAGCCTGCCAAATCCCGCTGCTGCTTCCAGTGAGAAGACAATCCTATGGTCTGGGCCACCTGTATTCAGGGTTGTCATTACAACTCCCAGTCCCACAGGACTTTGAGGTAGGTTAAAAAAAAGAGGTAAAATGGTATAGATGATGTCTTTTGATTAATGCATAAAGTGGATTCAAGTGAGGCAGAGTTGGGTTAAGTCTTTGTCCTCACTCTCTCTTCCAGAGTCATCAGAGTCTAGTAAAAGCAAGACAAAGTCAGGATAACTATGCACAGGCCCACAATGCACTGGATGACCTTGGTATCTTTGATATCTAACCAAGCTCTAAGTGCTCCACAGCTCTTCTTTCAACTGCCTCCATGGCATTTGGAACAATTGTTCTCATTCACCCATTCCACCAGAGGAAGTCTTCATATGCTTGGTGTAGACACCTCCTAACTCATCCAAAGGTTTGAGACCCCTTGGTTTGAGACCTCAACATGGTTTAGCTAGTCTGCTGAAACAGTTTACCAAGGTGTGGTCACCATGCTTACTACAGCTTCTTGGATCCACAGGTGAGAACTGGGTAAATCTGGTGACATCAAAAGTGGAAAGCAGCCCTGAAAAGGATGGGCAGCCCTCATACCAGAAGCACTAGTTTTCCCTGAACACACCCCACATTTTAATTTCATATAGTTTTACAAGTTTTTTTCTTCATCATTCTTCAGAGGAAGGGACTGTGCAGAATTAAATAAGTATAGCCTTGACCTGGTCCTGGATCATTAAGTATTCAGAAATGCTAAATGGTGACTAGGCTTCCCCAGTGCTGAGAAGGCTGAAGATGCCCCAGAGAATGAGAAAATGAGATAAGATTGGTTAAGTAAGAAGAGGTAAGATTAGAAGCCAGCAATTATTGAGGTAACTGTAATGAGCTATGCACAGTGTTAAGGGAACTTGGGCTTAGATAATTAGTTTATATTTCAGTATGATAATGGTTAGTTCATTCATTTCTTCCTTACTTCATTAATTCAGTGACAATTTAATGAGTACTTGGTATGAGGTAATGCAATCTACTAGGCACTGTGAAAGATTCAACAAATCTGCTTCTGCGCTCTTAAAAAATTTATAATGATGAGAATTGACATTTATGTAACACTTCAGCAAAACACTTTTTTTTACAATAATATCTCATTTGATCTGCCCAACAATCTCATGAGATAGGTAATACAGATATTATTATGCTTATTTTACAGATGAGGAAACCCAAGCTTTAAGGAGCATCATTAACTTGCCCATGTTCACATAAGCTTTAAAGTGTCTAAGACATTGTGTATTTCTGGCCATGCCTTCTTGCCTAGGGCACATTCACCACATACCACATGTTGAAAAACAAACTGTTTCACATTCCTAACTTCATTTGAGCCTCACAACAAAACCCTGGGGCTGGTACAATAGGTATTTTTATTGTTATTTTGGAGCAGAGACTCAGGAAGTTGTGTCTTGCCAAGGATGGCACAAGTAATTAAGGTCAGTGGCAAGATTTGAACCCAGATCTTGTGTGATTGTAGGTCTAGCATGCTTTCCTCTAATATACTGCCTCTTGAAGATAAGACATAACAATGAAGTTGTAATCATTAATTATTTATAGGTAAACTGTAACATAGGCCTATAAAGATAGCATAATTTTTAGAAAAAATGTTGGACCAGTGGATCAATAGACCTGGGTTTGCATTCTATCTCTGATATCTCTTAGTTCTGTAATTATGGGAAATTAATTTAATCTCTGAGTCTCAGTTTCCTTATCTGTAAAGTGAAGTTATTAACACAATATCTATCTCTTGGTATTATTTTGAGAAAATCAGCTTATAAACTTAAAGCATTATAGAATTGAGGGTTACTATTAGGCCCTGAGAATGAAAAGTTGAAAAATAGCATAGAACCTTCCTTCAAGCTATTCAGGATCTAGTAGGAAGGAATTATCACACAAATAACTAGCTTGCAAGCATTATAGAGGTCCTTTACTCTCCCGTGGGGCTTCTTACACCACAACTGAATTCAGTGTGGGGGGAAAGGAAATGTATTCTTGGAATGAGCTATAATACAGGATAAGATTCTGCTCACTGACCAAAAAAGTCCCCAGATATGAAAGGATCATAAATTTAGTTAGAAGGGACCTTAGAGTCCAGCCACTCTTCATTTTACAAATGAAGATGTTGGGTCATTTGCCCAAAGTCACACAACTAGCAAGTGTCTTAGATGGCACTTGAACCCAGATCTTTCTGAATCAAAGTCCAGGGCTTTAGCCATGACTCTAATAGAGTTCTTAATCAGACAATTCCTATCCAGCAGAGCTATCACAAAAACCTATACCATAAGACCTGTTTCAACCACTTATAAGTTAATGGAGTATAACTCATCCATATATTTTCTTACAGATGGGGAAAAGGCTTTTGAGGTTGGAAGTGTAGATGAATGTATTTAGGCTGCAAAGACACTGAAGGAAATAGTGCTTCGTTTTGCTAACGGTCTTGGAGACTGACGCCACAGGGGGAAAATGGAGGAAGGTCCTCTAGCTTCCTTGGAGCTATTTAGGGAAGCCTCACTTACCTTCTGATCTGTCAGCTTCAGCCCTCCCAGACCTGCACCACTGGAGAGAGGGGCTATTCTGTTTTGTGTGTCTCTGTCGATTTCAGCTCCTTAGGCTTGAAGGCTGTGAGAAAGTGAGATCACTCTCTTTGCTGTCCCCTCAGGCTGTGTTTCTGGACAAATCATCACTTAAGAGTTCTTCTTCCCTTCTTATTCTTCTGTCTAGGTGGCATCCAAAAGAGTCTTTATGCAGGCAACTACTTTGAGACGGTTTCTTAGCATACTGCACAGCAGATCTCTCGTCCTTACTCCTATTTCAGTTAGGGTGAGAGATCGCCGAAGCTAGAAAGGTAGGCTTGAGACATATGGCCTTGAATGGCAAACTAAAAGCATATATTTTATTCTGTAAGCAATGGAAAGCTACCAAAGGTTTTTTTTGAATAGTTTAATAATTTGTTAAGACACATTATAAAGATACTTAGGCATCTGTGGGGAAGATAGTTTGAAGATAAAGAGTTTGGAGGTAGGGAGACCTGTTAGGTGACTATTACAATAACTTAAGTGACAGATGAAGGTCTGAACTATATTCCATATATGTTACAAATGCCATATGAGTGGTACCAACAAGGGTTACCTCAAGAAAGGAATAACTGAGTGTTTAGTGAAACTCTTGTACTAATTGAATATATAACATTTGTCTTTCAGGGTCAAAGACTTAACATTTCTTTCACCTAAAAGAATTCTTAGTATATGATTGAGGTGAACATAGATTATTTGAGTAATGGTTATAATCTGACAGATTCCTCTAGAAGTCATTTGATCCAATTCAAAAAACATTTAGTTGCATTTTTAATTTGTTATTTATTTTTAAATTTCAATTAAATTAATTTTAATTTAAAAAAAATTAAGTGCCTGCTGTATGCAAAGCATTGTATTAGATGCTAGGGATACAAAGTAAAAGAAAAATAGTGATTTCCCTTAATGGCCTTACTTTCAAGTTGGAAGATTTATCATTATGTACACTATAAAATACAGACAATCACATGATCTCATGAGAGAGGGAATCTTGATACCCAGAAAGGCCACACCCAGATGGTAGCCCTTTAGTTGAGTTATAAAAACACCAGGGATTATATTAGGCAGAGTTAAGGAGGGAAGACATTGGGACCACTTGTGTAAAGACCAGCAAGAAGAAATAGAATGTGGTATGTAGGTAGCAGCCATAAGGCTGGTTTGAACCATGGAGACATGAGAGCTCTTTCAAATATACAAACATTTTTAGTTTTATCTGGTCCCTAGAAGTCAACATTTTGTCATTTCCTTTTTGCAGCATTAGGAACTGATCTACTTAATGTACAGTGTAACTCCAGTTATAAAATTTTAAAGAGGAGACAAATTTTATTCCTTTTTCTTTCATGGACACTCATAAAAACCTTCCCTGTGCTGTTAATGAAACTTATAACTCGACTGAAATATGTAATATGCAACAGTGGCTGCCATGCAAATTTAGTTTTTATCTTTACAATAAGAGTATATTAATACATCCCTACAGCCTACATTTAAGCATTGTTAAGGCTGTGCTAAAAACTGCTGAGAGGAAATAAATTTGCCCTTAGGACTGATGCTTCTGCACTAACTTAGCCATTATGCTTGGCCGCAGCAGCACATATTTAACTTAACGGACATAGTCGCAAATGTTGATTTGCTGTCTGTACCACATTAGGATATGGCAATAATAAGTACCACTGGTCTGACTCCACCAGTCACAGAAGCAATGTGTGGACATCATGGAGGGATGAACCTAATATTTCCTAGGGATGTGGCCATTTAACCTCGATGATTGCCCATTTTCTCATATGGGAAATGAAGACAATAATGCTTGCACCTCCTACTTCACAAGGGAGAAGTCACTCGCGAGCAAATTTCCAATTAATAAACAGAAATCAAATTGAACAATTAAAGGCATCCCTCAGTGAAACAAGCCTCTTTTAAAAATAGTATGTTGGTGATATTCAAGCAGAAGATGGAGCCGATTTGTCAGGGATGGAGCTCTATGGGACCAGATGACTAAAAGAAAATAATTGACATTTATGTAGTATTTTGAGATTTACAAAACACTATGTGTGCATTATCTCATTCATATCTCATGAAAAGCTTTTACTTTTTATCCCCATTTAGTAAGCAAGAAAATCAAGACTCAGAGAACATCACATTATTTGTTCATGTTCACACAGTAAGGGAGAGGATTTGAATAAAGGTTTTCCTGACTTCAATTCCAGCACTCTCTCCATTATGCCATGTTGCCTTTCTCAGATTATATCTAAGATCCCATTAAGCTCTAAATCCTGGACTACAATTCTTTTTTTGGTGCTAGTAGATTGTAGGGCAGCTGTGGCTATATGGTACAGTGGACGGAGTGCAGGCCCCGGAGTCAGGAAGAATCATCTTTCTGAGTTCAAATACCACCTCAGACTTGTAACAGCTGTGTTACCCTGGGCAAGTCATTTAACTGTTTACCTCAGTGTCTTCATCTAGAAAATGGTCTGGAGAAGGAAATGGCCAATCTCTCCAGTATCTTTGCCAAGAAAACTTCAAACAGGGAGTCATAAAGAATCAGACACAACTGAACAAGAACAAGAAAAGAACATAGGGTTCTAACATAGGTAAGAGAACAAGGCTAGCATGCATTAAATGATTAGAAAACCATAAAAGACAATAGGATCAAAGGAAAATAGATGTTAGAGTTAGAAAGGAGATCATTTAGTTCAATATCATCATTTGATAGATGAAGAAATCGAGGTTCAGAGAGATCAAGTAATATGGCCAGAGTCATGCAGATAGAAGTGGCAGAACTGAGATTTTAACTAGAATCCTGACTCCAAATGCAGCACAATCTGTCTCTCAAATCATAAATAGGGTACTGGAGATGAGCTTTCAGTCATTTCAAAGTTCTTCCCAGAAGAAAACAAGCTCCTGGAGGGCAGAGACTGGATCAATTTTCTTTGGATCCTTAGCACTTTTCATAAGTGTACACATATTATGTGATTAACAAATATGATTTGAAATGAAGTGAAAATATATGTGGTACTCAAGAAGAGAAGGTAAATACTGTTAAATCTGCCCCACAGATAGAGTAGGTTGGTTGAAGAACAATACCAAAGTTTCATTTTTAATGTCAGATTGACAATTGATACTGTGGATTGAAACTTTTAAATTGCATGAATTTTAGAGTAGGTCAGGGGAAGAATAGGTTAGTGTAAATTAGTAAAGTATCTGAGTCATAGACCACCATCCAAGTAAGGGGTTGTGGCATGATCTGGAGAGGACATTTTCTTAATTTTAAGGACTGGATAAACCAATCAATGGGTGAGAAGATGGGTTGCATCCCACTGTCCCCCACATAATAAATTTTGGGCTTGTTGCCGACATAACTATATCATTCCTGTTAATAATTCTCTACCTTGTTTCCTCCCCAAAACTGACCTTCTCTAGCTGTGCAGGGCTTGGACCTTTCTCTAGGTGGAAAAGCTATAATCTAAGGTAGACTAACCGTCCCCCAACCTCAAACCAGGATCCATATACACTGTCCCCCATCAGCACACCAGCTACCTCCATGCTCCCCAGCAGTGTCTGGTGATGGAGGAATTGGTCCCTCGGTTACGATAGGTGAACCTTTCCTTTATCTTGCCAATAACAAGAATTCCACACCACTAGTAGGTCATCTTTTCACCATACTACTTACTCTTCTGCCATAATCCTTCTCTCCTTCTCAAAAGAAATTTGGACCCCAGCCTTGGGGTCCTCTAGCTTTGAAAGATCTGCTCCATAACTTGGCCCCATCTTTTCTGGAACCAAGATTCTAGGGCCAATCATTGCCTTGTAATGGCAAGGTGCATGTCTTTTCCCCCTTCCCCTCTATTTTCCCACTTCCTTCTTCTCTATGTTGACTTCTCCCATTAGAATGTAAACTCCTATGAGCGAAGAGCCCATCTAGCTTTCTTGTATTTGTATTCCCCAGGCTTTGTATAATGCTAAGTACATAAAAAGTATGTAGTCATTCCCTCTGTCTCTCTCTGTCTCTGTCTCTCTATTATTTCATTAACCTCCTCCTTACTGATCTCTCTACCACAAGTGTCTATCCTTTACAATCCATCTTTTACATGGTTGCTAAAGGGATTTTTCTAAAGTGTAGGTCTAACCATGTCACTTCCTTATTCAATTAACTCCAGTGACTTCCTACAGATTCTCAGATCTGAAATTATTTTATCTTTATGGTATCTTTAAAAAATTATTTGGGGTTTTGTTATGTATTTAATCATCAGTAAAATACACACTCTTTCACACTGTAGGTGTATGAGTAAAATTACTTACCAATAGGGATAAGTGAATAAAAGTTTAAAAACCACTGTTATTAAGCAAAGAAAAATTACTAGAGAAATAAACATTTATTATTTTTACACAATACAGAAGTTCATCCTAAACTACTTGATGTCTCCTTACCTCTATTCAAGGAGGAGATGAGGACTTTGGAACTGGGGGGGTAAGGAAGGGAAAAGAATAATAATTCATAAGTTCCTACTAAGTGCAAGGTACTTACTATTTTAAGCACTTCACAAATATTATCTCATGTGAATTACTATACCAACTATTTCTTCTCAAATGCTAGAAGAAACTTGAATTTCTTTTTTAATATCTTAACTATTTTCAAATAATTGATTTTCCCTCTCTGATGATGGTCATTATTTATGAAAGTTATTATAATCATAGTAATGGGTGGAAACACAAAGCCCCATAAGTCCAACTCCTATATGAAAGCCTATATGATATTTCAGACAAGTAGTCAGTTCCCTCTCACTTAAGGACATACAGAGTTTGTGGAACTCACTACATCAGGAGGCATCCATTCCACTTTGTAGGGTTGCACATTGAATACAACATTGGATTTGTGGTCAAGATAACCTCAGTTGAAATCCTACTTCAACTATTTGCTAGCTGTGGGACCCTTGGGTAAATCATTTAACCTCTCAGCCTCAAAACTTTAAAGCATTACAACAAAGTTAGTTGTTATTAATAGTAATACATTTCTTTTCTTAACCTGAAGTCTGCTCTCTGTGCTTTGTATCAATTAGTCTTAGTTTCATTGTCTAGGAGCTAAACTAAACAAGACTAATTCTTCTTTTTTCATTATAGCACTCAAGTACTTAAGACCATTATCATGACTGTACTATGAACTTGTAAAATTCAAACTAAACATGCTTTCTCCCCATTTTTTTTATCATTTTGATGTAATTTTAGTTATTAATCCAAACAAAAAATGAACATTTCAAAATGCAAAGAATAAAAAAGAGGATTACACATGAAACCATGGATCTTTACAATGTATATTTTTTTAAATGTCTATCATATTTAACATGATAGTATTGGTATTACCTTTTTTCCATTTTAAACTTCCTTTTGCTCATTTGTGCAATTTTAAAAGTTTCAATGATGCTTTTTTCTTTTCTATTTCTTTTTGCATCATTACTACCTTCCCTATAATTTTCCTGCCTCCAATTCTGCTCCCAAAGAAAATGCTTCCTTTTAACAAAAATAGTTAACCAGAACAAATCACACATTGTCCTTGCCTGAAAGTATATATCACACTCTATGTTTTAAATTCATCATATCTCAAGAGGTGAGAAACATTTTTCATCATCAATCTATCAGAGTCATGGTTGGTCATTGCATTGATGAGAGACCATTCAAAGTTTTTTTCTTTAACTTCACAATATAATTAATTATTTTTTTACATTTTCTCCTGGTTCTGCTTAATTCAATTTGCACCAAAGAGTTCATGCAATTTTCTTACAATTCATTCCTTTCTTTATTATGGAATAATATTCCATTATATTCATAAGTCATAAGTTCAGTCATTTCTCAATGGATGGACATCCACTTTGTTTCCATTTCTTTGCTATGACAAAAGTGCTACTATAAATATGCTTGTATATAGGCCCTTTACCTCTGTCTTTGACATGTTTAGCATATTTTCCTAGAAGAGGTATTGCTGGCTCAAAAGCTATATATAATTTAGTGACAGTGTAGCTCCAAATTACTTTCCAGAATTTGTGGACTAGTTCACAACACTAAAAAGAATTCATTAGTGTCCATAAACTCTCACTGGCCCTCCCAAAATTTTTTTTTTGTCATCTTAACCTAATCTAATGGGTATGAAACAGAACCTCAGAAAAGATTTAATTTACATTTCTCTATTAGTGACTTAAACATTTTTCTTGGTAACCATTTTTTTTATTAAACTTCAGAAATGGTTGTTCATATCCTTTTACCATTTTTTTCTAGTGGGGAATGTCATTTGTTCTTTTATATTTCTGTTGGTTGTATATTGATCTTAGATATTAGACTTTATTAGAGAAATTAATTGCAAAGATTTTGTTCAGTCAACTGTTTCCCTTCTAATGTTAACATCATTTATTTTATTTGTGCAAACTTTTCAATATTGCAATCACAATTATTCATTTATCGTTTATTGACAACTTTGATTCCATAAAATACAATTACACAAAACATATGCGTGATATAGGATAACTTGAGTCCCATATTCTTCTAAATTGTCATTTGATCTAATGCTAAATACTTTTTGAATCCAGCTGTTCAATCAGTTACACCTAACTGTACAATTGTGTCACTAGTATCTCCCCATTTTATTCACAAGGACAGCATGAGTAACTTTGTCAAACACTTGCTGAGATCTAGGTCAGTTACATATGTAGTATTCCCTTAACCTACCCAGTTGTTCAAAAAAAAGGGGAGGGGTGAGGTTAGTCCGATCTGACCTATTCTTAATGAAGTGACTCTTTGATTACCACTTCCTTTTCTTGATATTTCCTAATAATCCCTTTGGTAGTATGTTCTATTATGAGAATTCTACCAGAAATGAAAATCTAATTCACTCATATAATGTACAAACTTCACTCTCTTCCTCTTTTTTGTAAAAAATCCCATACATTTTTCTTTTTCCCTGTCTATAGTATCCTGACCACTTTGCACAGTCTCTCAAAGAACTCTGACACTGACTCAGTAATTATCCTTGAAAGGTTTATTTTTCTTTTTTTTTTTTCAGTATCTTGAGATATAGTTCACCTGAGTTTGGTGGCTTGAACTCAGCAAGGGCAACTAAGTGCTTTTATATTAAATCCTATTTATCTTGAATTTTAACTATATATTAACAAGTGTTTGCTCTGTCATTTCCAGTCTTTTCAGAGAAAAAAAAATCTGAAATAAAAATTAAAGAGGTCTGGCTTCTCTTTATCCTTCATTATTATCATCTCATTGACCTCAAGCAGAGAGCATCAGTCCACCACTTATTGTGCTTAGAAATAATTACTACCCTCATCTCATTTGGAACACCAATACTCTTAATCGTATTCTTCCAAGTCTAATTTTGCCACATTCTGGTATTCATCCAGTTAGGTAAATCTGATTGAATCTACTGTAGATGCTTTTGTAAAATCTAAATGGATCAATGAATCCCTTGTGTATCTACATTAGTCTCTTTAAATAGATCTCTTCCCAAACCCATCCCACATCTACATCACTAAAGTTGTTATATTCTGTCTTCAGAATTTTGTTATTAAGAATTTCCTACCTTTCTTGGGCTGTCATCTAACATAGAATTTTAACTTTTAAAAATTTTAACTTTTAACTTACCTTTTTTAAATTTTATCTAACATCTAACATAGAATTTTAGGTCAGAAAACCCTACCTTCCCTGAAAAATTTGAAATTGACACTTTCTAAATCTAGGATGTGTTACACTAGTTGCAACTTCCTTCCCCTCTCTAACAAGAATTTTAAAATGGAAAAGTTATTTGTCTTATGGTTTTCATTGTTTCTTCCTTGGCAAATAATTCCTCTTCATTAATCAGAATCATATCCAGAATAACAGTTCTGCTTAGAACTTCTTCCACCCATAAAATCAGTTATTCACTCATTCAAAAAAAAACCCACTTATTAAACACTGTTTGTTAGATGTAGATACAAACAGAAAAATTAAGCGGCCCCTACCTTTGAAGACCTTACATTTTATTGGAATGGGAAACAGATAAGTAAATATGAAATATATGCAGAGAAATTATAAAGTTTATGTCATTTCTGCTGCCATGGAGGAGGAGGGTTGGCTAAAAACTTGCAACAATGAAGAAAGACCTCATGAAGGAGATGGTACTTGAAATGAACTTTGACAGAAGTTAAAGGTTCTAATAGTTGGAAATTAGGAAAGTACATTTTAGGCAGGAGTAAAGACTGTGGAAAGACATACTTATAAGACACAGAATACATGTATGGGGAATGGTGGGTAGGACAGTTGAACTGAAATGTAGCATATATGGAAATTAACTTGAAACATATCTAGAAAATATAGAATGGAACCCAATTATGAAGGGTTCAAATGTCAGACAGAGAAGTATGCTTTTAGTCTAGAGGTAAAGGGGACAAAATGGTATTTCTTGAGCAGGAGTGGCATGATCTGACCAGTGCTTTAGTAATATCTATTTGACAATTATATGGAGAATGGAGCCATGGAGATTAAATATAATAATTCAGGTGAGAGGTAATGAAGCCTTATACTAGTATATCAACTTTGTGAATGTAGGAAACAGGATGTATATGTGAAAGGTTGAGAATGGAAAACTGACAAGATTTGATGACTAAGTGGATATGGGAGGTGAATGTGATGGTAGAGTAAGGAATGATTTTGGGTTAATGGCCCTGGATGTATTGACTGTAATGATGGTGGTGCCCTCAAAAGAAATAAGGAAGTTTGAAAAGAGAGAGTGGTTTTGGGTGGAAGGATAATGAGTATTACATTGAACATGCTGAGTGTCAATTTGAGTTGATTATTTCACATCTAATTGGAATTCTCCAAAGAAACTAGGGATGGTTATAGGAATATGAGAAACATTTGCATAAAGATATTTGATTTTATGGAAACTAATGAACTTATTAGTAGAGAAAATGTAGAAAGAAAAAAGAGCCCAAGACAGAGCCTTGTTGGACCCCCAAAGTTAGATGCAGGATATCCATGATGGTTCAGCAAATGAGGCTGAAAAAAAAGTAGCCAGATGGGGGCAGTAAATCTGTGAGAAAACACAGCCATGAAAATGGAGAGAGAAGAAAGGGTCTAAGAGAAAATTGTCAACAGTTTCGTATACTTCAGAGACTCAGGAAGAATGATGACTGAGGAAAGGTCACTGAATCTAATAATTAATAAATTTAGAAGAAAGAGTTTCAATTGACAGATCAGTTTAGAAGTCAAACTGTAGTCATTTGAAATATGACTGAAAGGAGAGGAAGTAGAGATAATGTGTGTAGTCTGCTTTTTCTAGAAATACCGTGATTTAAGGGAGAACTATAGGATGAGAGTTTGAATGGATGGTATGGTTCAATGAATTTTTAATTGGTGAACATTTAAGCATGTTTATAGCCTACATAAATGATATCAGTAGATAGGGATAGACTGAATATTAGAGAAGAGAAAGAATGATTAAGGAGCAAGTAAACAGACCATTATATATAACAATTAAAGTACAATTTCTGACCTCAACAGGAGGTGTGTTCCTCCCACCCCCCCAATCCCCACCCGCTACTCCCAGAGCTTTTCAAACAAAGTCTGAACAGAGATCTCATAGTGGGTATTCTTTTCCTGTATAGGTTGGACACGATAACTACAGAACTCCCTTCCAACACTCAAATACGTGATTCTGTAACACAGGAGGAGATAGGGTCAAGTGCACAAGTAGAGGGATTGGTCTTGGCAACAGTCTCCAAAGACTGAAGCAATAGAGTATGAGAGTGATATCAAGGCAACTTGAGACATATTATAGGGGTGAACAATAAACTTGCAAAGATTCTCATTTTTCTTGACTTTTCTGCAATGTTTGATGTTGATACTCTCCTTCTTGAGTTTCCATGTTATTGTTTTCATTTCTTTTCCTACCTGTCTGAATAATTCTTTTCATTCTCCTTTGAAGCTTCACCAACCATATCCTTTCCCCTATGCAGGTGTACACTCCAATACTCTGTGCTGTTTCTTCTTATTTTCTCTTTATGTTTTCTCTTTTAGTCATCTTTTTAAATTTTTATTTTTAGATTATGGAATAAAACAAGCATTTCCATAATGTAGTATAATAAAAAATATGATGGTGCATGAAAATGCAAATCTACTATAAACAACTTGCTATTGCTTTCAAATATACATCAAAATTATAATGTAAATTTCTTCTGATTCTTCTCTCCTCCCACCCTAGAGATGGATACCATTAGACACAAATAGGTATGTTTATGTGTGTGTATACACACATATACATGAACACACACATATATGTAAAATTATTCTATTTATCAGTTCTTTTTCTGGATATATATATGTATATATAGCATCTTTCTTTATCCTTTGTAGTTAATTTGGGTATTGCATATTTCATATTGGATATTATGTATTTATATATATACACTATATATGTGTATATATATATGTATTTCACTTTTTGGAAATCAGAAACTTTATCAAGAATAACTCTTATGAAGTAAATGCATAGTAACATGCAATGCTTAGAAATGATTATATGGCATGTTCAAGGATAAGTGATTTGACACAAAAACATTTCAATATAAATCAAAGTATCATGAAGCTATGACAGAATCATGTGTGGTGCTACTATCCATAATCACAATAAATGAAAGGATTATGGATTTCATGCCATATATTATTGCACTCAAAGTCCTTAAAACAATATTGCTGTTACTCTACACAATGGTCTCTTGGTTCTGTTCATTTTGTTCTTCATTATTTTGTGCAAATCTTTCCATTTTTTCTATAACCATTAAGCTCATCATTTGTTACAGTGCAGCAGTATTTCATCACAATCATATATCACAACTTGTTCAGCCATTCCTGAATTGATGGGCATCCCTGTAATTTCCAGTTCTTTGCTACCACAAAGAGAGCAGCTTTAAACATTTTAGAATATGTAAGTTCTTTTCCTTCTTCGCTAGTCATCTTTGGAAATAGAGCAAGTAGTGGTATTGCTGGGTCAAAGGGTTGAGGGAGTTTAATAACTCTTTGGGGATGATTCCAGATTGCTCTCTAAAATCATTAGATCAGTTCACACAATAAATTGGTGTCCCAATTTTTCTACAACCCCTCCAATATTTATCACTTTCTTTTTTCTATTGTTTTAGTCAAAATATTAGGGGTAAAATGATATCTCAAGATTGTTTTAATTTGCATTTCTCTAATCAATAATGATTCAGTAGTAATCTAATCTCCCGCCATGAATCTCTATCATCTCTATGCAGATCAGTTCCTGATCTATATGGCCATCCCTAATTTTATTGAATTTCACATCTCAAGTTACCTGCTGGTTTTCCTATAGGTAGCTAAAATTCAACATGTCTAAAACCAAACATGTCACCCCCCCCATAACTTCATAATTTCTTTCAAGAATATGACCATTTTTCTATTAACCCACATTTGCAACTTAATAGTTATTTTTGACTACTTGTTCCCATTCATTGTCTCTCTGCACTCCCACTCCCTCAATACCAAAATTAGTGGATATGTCATGAATTCTATTTCTTCTGAGGGTGATGCTTTGGGAGAACAATGAGGGAGGGAAGGACTGGAGGTCACGATGTGCATGGTAAATATATTTAGGATGACTGATGAACACAAAGGGATGGTTAAATAGGAGGTAATAACATACAGAAATAAATGAACTAAGTAGCCTAGCATTCAATAAACAATAGGATCTCAAATTTGAGACACGAACTCACCATTTGATAAAATTTCCTGAGAAAAATTGGTCAATAGTATGTAAAAAAAAGATTTAGACAAACACCTCAAACCTTATAACAAGATAAACTCCAAGTGAACACATGACCTAGATATTTCAAAAAGTCACATCACAAAAAGAGTAACAAGGAAAAAATTACTATCAGATTGATGGATAGAAGAAAAGTTTGTGCCCAAACAAGAGATAGAAAAGACCACAGAAGAGAAAATGGATAACTGATTGATATTTTTTTAAGTTTATGTTCTAATAAATCCTAAAAATCTAAGATTAAAAAGAGAATTAATTTACTAGGTAAAAAAAAATTGCAGCAACTTTCTCTGAGAAAGATCTCATTTGAAGTTATTTAAAGAAATGATTCAAATTAATAAGAATATGTCATTCTGTACTTTATAAGTGGGGTAATAATATGAACAGACCATCCTCAATGGAAGAAACAGTCTGGATGGAAACATCTGGAAAAAAAAAAACTCCTTATCACTAAAAATTAGAGAAATGCAAATTATGTAAACCTTTACAATCCACCTCACACTCATCAGACTGGCAAAGAAGACCAAAAAGGTGGAGGCGGGGGCAGGGAGAAAGAGTATAGCATATTGAAGGTGCTGTGGGAAAAGAGGCACATTGAAACACTATTGGTGGAGTTATGAATGAGTCCAACCATTCTGGAAAGTAATTTGGAATGATACACAAAATGGCACTAAACAGTGAATGTCCTTTGAGATACCTATACTATTGCTAAGCTTACACCTAAAAGAAAAAGGGAAAAATTCTTTATGTAAATATATATCTGTAGTTGTTATTTTTATGGTGGCAAAAAAGGAAACTGAGGGAATATCTGATAATTGGGGAAGAGCTGAAGAAATTATGGTATACTAATATGATAGAATACTATTTTTATAAAACATGAGGAAAAAGATGATTTCAAAGAGAGATGGATTGACTTTTATGAACTGATGCAGAATTAAATGAACAGAACCAGAAGAATAATTTATAATTCCAATACCATAAAAATGAGCAATTTTAAAGACTTGTACAAACTGACAAAAACCAAAATTGGTAGATATAGGTATAAAACCAAGCATGAGCAGTTTTCCAGAGGACTGCTTCTGTGAACAGCTTTCAATGCTCTGATTACATAGTATAGCAAACTCTGTTTTTCAATAACAAATCAGAGCAAAACAGTCAAAGAAAATCAAGGTACAGCATTCACAATGTTACAACTTATCACAGAAAATCAAAATACAATATTCACTATGTCACAACTCAACAACTTATCACTAAAATGTCCACATAGTTTTCACCAGAGTGGTCACATAACTTTGAGCAAAGTACAGTCATTTAGTAACTCAATCATTCAATCAGCCTTGCCTCCTTAAGGGTCACAAAGAACAAAAATCAAAGTTCTCCACCAATGGAGTGCAATTAAGTTACAACTTCAACAGTCACTACTCAGTATCCTCTTAAGGGTTAGTGGAAAATACAAAAGCCATCCACCACTAGGTCACAAGTAAATTACAATTCCATCAGTAACTACACAGTATCCTATTTCACCAGTCACTACTCAGTCAATTTCATCAGTCACTACTCAGTACCCATGGGGAAGTATTTTCACCTTGACTGACTCAGGGCAGTCTTTCAGCTCCCGTGGTTCCTCTTCCAAGGTCCCAGCTACTGCCCAAATCTAACCAACTGCCATCTTAGTTCAAAGGAGACAGTTCCCAGCTTCTTGTAATGCCAAGCACAAGCAACTTCCAAGTTCAGATTACAAGCATAGCAAACTCCATTTATTTAGTGGCAGATTAAGGAAAAACATTAACAGAAAATTAAGATCAAAATGCAGGGTAGTTCAGTCATTTGGTAAGTTCTCAATTACTCCACCCCTGGACAGTACATTCACTTAGTCAATCACAAAGTCTTCTCTCTATTCAACTGGAGATTAGTTTCTGATCATAAATAAAGTTCATTCATTTGGTCGGTCACAAAGTATAAAAGTCAAACGTTTTCTACCCCTGCATCACAATTGAATTACAATACCATCCATCACTACCACATACCCTCTCAAAGGGGCAGTAGAGAGCACAAAGGCCATGGACCCCTAAGTCACAACAAGGTTATGATATCATCACAGCATTCAATACCCAAGAAGAGATCTTTTCTTCATATTAACCCAAGGCAAGTTCTCAGCAATCTCTGTTCCTGGGGAGACAAAGCTTAAGAAAGCCACAATATACATTGCCAGTGTCCTCATCAATTCACTCTCTGCCTGCAGAACAGTTTCAGGACCCCTGAAAACATCATCAAGAACCTCCTTCAGGATTTCTGTAAACATATAACAAGAAAATCTTCCTTCAGGGCTTCTGAACCAACAGCAAGGTTCCAGGACCTCTGAAACAAGAGCACTGTCCTTTACCAGCAGACAAATCTGGCAGAGTAACATCAAAACAGACAGAAAAAAATACCAGCACCACAGTCATTCCTCCTCAGTCCTTGGCAGCTCCAGGTGGCAGTTCTCAAAAGTCCTGGGCAGCTCCAACTGGCCTCAGCAATCCTCTCTCTCTGCCTCCACAATGCTGCTCCCAATACTTCTTCTGGCCTCTCTCTCCTTGCACCTCTCCATCCATGGCACCAGCTCCTCCCAGTTCAGCCCCATCTCTTCATGTCAACAAGTCCATCCCACTAGCGCGACTCACAAGCTCTGGGTTTTAACACTTAACCCCCAAATCAATCCAATTCAAGGGGATTTTAAAATTCCATTATCATTACACTTGTCCAGCTCTCCATACAGTTCCTGCTCCACATTGGGGCTCACAGTGTCCAGTCCATCTCAAATCCTTCACAGTCTCTGTTTCTGGGAAGACAAGGCTTAACAAAGCCACAAGAACATTCATTCACATTAACAAAGTCACAACAACATTTGTACAAAGTAACGGCACCACAGTCATGCTTCCTCAGTCTTCCACAGCTCCACCTGGCCCTCAGAAATCTTCAGCAGCTCCAGCTGGCCCTCAGAAGTCTTCAGCACCATAAGCTCTGTTCTCAAAATCAAAATCACTTTATCCAGCCTCCATGTGGCTTGCTCCAAGAAATTCTGTCTCAGTTCTAATTCTCATTCCTCTTCTCGGTTCTTCTTAATTCTCAGTTCAGTCTTTGGTCCAGCAGCAGCTGTCTTGGTGATGATTACCCCAGGAAAATCCTGTCTGTCCAGCTTGTGTTCTTCTTTATATGTGGTATAACTTTGTCCTATTATGCACCTTCCTTTGTTATGTCAGCAACAGGGGAATCATACCTTCTGTTTCTTTAACATAGGCTCAATTTGAAACTAGGTGCTAAGTACCTCTTATCTTAGCAATACAAAGGAGTATGGAAGATCTTCCAGTTCCATTAACATTACAATGGGAAAACAACAACACTATAAAAACAAATAACTTTGAAAAACACAATAATTCTACTTATTATGAAGCATTTTATCCACCTGGAAGAGAGGTGATGGAATCAGGGCACAAAATGAGGCATACTTTTTTTTCACATAGATAATGAGGGAATTTGTTTTGTTTGACTATGCATATTTATGAGGATTTTTTTAAACTTTTTTCTTCTAATGTTGTTGAGTGTAGGAGGGAGAGAAAATTGATTTCTCCTAAAGATAACAATTTAAAAAAGAATAGGAGGTTATGGTCAGATAAAAGAGAGTAAGACATCTCAACAAAAATAAAAGTGGTGATAAGATCAAATTCTATGAACATGTCTTTCCATAGTTAAGGTAGAATAAAAGCATTGGTCATGGGAAATGAGGAGTTTTATGAACTAGAAAGTCAGTTTGGGAGGACGTTAGCATGTATACTGAAGCCCCCGTGTACAATTGAGTATTGGGATTGGAGCAAGAATTTGGATCGAAACAAATCTATTAAGGCACTGAAATCCTTTGGGAAAGAGGTAAAATGACATGGAGTCCAATAGATAATTGCCACCATCATGTGACTAGAGTGATATAGCTGGTTGGATGAAAATTTAAAGGCATACAACATGATATATTATGCCAGCAGTGAGAGATTCTGGAGGTAGAAATGAGGAGTGGAGTATGCCTATTCATCCTTTGGGGCTATTGAGTCATACATATAGTATATGTATGGACATATATGGAGATATATATATATATACATACATACATATATATATAATAATAATGGACAGAGATATACTATGTTCTAGAGAGAATTGGGTCTCCATGAGTGCCAGAAGATTAGAAGAGTAAGAAAGGAAAAAAAAAGTCCAAGATGAAATAAAACTTGTTGATGATAAAAATAGAAATTTCTAGAGAGTACCAGAGAGAGGGAGATTTGGATCAGATAGAAATTTGGGTTAGTTAGGAATTAGACTGATGGGTATGAAAAACTGGGAAGTGATATTAGGATAAGGTTTTAATTTAGGCTCTGTGAGAAACTACAATGCCATGTTTAGGAGAGGAAGAAATAGGAGATGTAAGACCTTTTCATTCTAGCTCCCACCCTGCAGAGCTCTGCGATAACAAAGAGCATCATCAGTTTTCTCTCAGGCACTAGGGAATAAGAACATTTATATTGAGATAATGAACGTATTAGAATTTCTCAAATTTGAAGTGCTATATAAATGCTAGATATTATTGTTACTGTTTTGACAATGGCTTCTTGAACCACATCTTTATCTATTATGTTTTATATAAATAATATATGAATTTATGTGAATACTTCCAGAGTTATGTTGTAGTCAGGAGTTCTGTCCTACAATGTTTGAGTTTTGCCTATGACATCAAATTTGCCTGTTTCTGTTAGAATCTATAGTTTTAACTTGTTAGCAATACTTTTTGCATTTATACACAGATTTCTGAAGCAAAAGATTTGCTCTTTTGACAATTTTCATGGATTCTTGTCTCATTACTGAACATATCTACTCATATTCTTTTTTCTAAGTTGGCGCTACTTCTTATGGTACCCAATTTGTTAGATCTATAATGGGACATTTTCTTCTACCTTACTTTTCAATTTATAATCCTTATTCAAAACCTTTTCCATTAGAGGTCAAGACTCCAGGCTAATATACACACACATACATACCACCAAACTCCATTAGTTACACTTCATCTAGGACCAAATTATTACTGTATTTTAGGTTACTAGGACCAAATTATTACTGTATTTTAGGCTATGAGCTAGAAATCTAAATTTCATCATTATCAGAAAGTTTTCTTAAGTACCTATTCAACTATCAAATCATTACAGAAACCCCTTTCTTCATGACAGAAGTTAAGAAAATCTGATAATAAGAGAGGTCTTGCATCAGACAATGACACTAATGCTGAGCTCTGACTATGTTTGTAGTGTTGACCACAGTTTACAAAGCACATGTATATTCTGGAAAGCATCCAGATGGCAAGCCGTATGGTGAAGTGGCTTATTTTTATACAATATGAAGATTGATGGAAGGAAGTGGCAATGTTTAGCATTGGAGAAGAGAAGAATCAGAGAGATATCATATTTTACTTCATGTGTTTGAAGGAAATGTATCATGAAGAAAAGGGATTAAACTTATTTTATTTGGTCACATTAGAAAGAACCAGGAAATATAAGCAGAAGTTACAAAGAAGCAAATGTAGACTTGATACCAGGAAAAACTTTCAATCATTCAGAGCCATTCAAAAAGAAAATGGCAACATTGGGAAGTGGCAGGGAGGATCCTCATGGTAAGTCTTCAAGCAGAGGCCTGAGGATTATCTGTGGGTCTATTTTTGTGGAGGCTTCCTTTGGAATATGAAACTGATCAGGTGGGCAACATGTGGCCTTCTAGTTCCTTGGTTATGGCCTTTTGACTGAGGCCAGGTTTTACAGAACAAATCCTTTTATTAAAGTGATTTGTTCTGTGAAGTTTAAATTCAGTAAAAGCATACACATGAGGACCTGGAGGGCCACAGTTTCCCCACCTCTGCAGTAGATTAACTGATTTCTAAGTTTACCTCTCAACTTTGAAATTTGTAAGTATGAGCACCTGAGTTTCTGAGGCTTTCAATTTACTTCATGAGACTTTACATTCCCTGATAATACTAGTTTTGCCAGATTGGTATTATTTGTCATTGTATAAATCTCCAGAAGTGGTTAATAGTCATCAGGTTTGATACATCTAAGGATATTCTCAATTAGGTCTTAGGTTCAATTTTTAATGTTAGGTAGAAAAAGAATGCTTTGGTTCTTCTCAACAAAGGGTTACCAAGCACCATTTCTCCTCCCCTTTTCCTTTAGTTATTGCTGGTTGAACTTTAATCTGATGGCACATAATTATCCATATTATCTTTAGAGCTGAATCAGCTTCTTCCTTCTCACTGAGTTTAACAACCTTCCCTCCCCAATACACACACACACACACACACACACACACCCACACACACACCCACCCACACACACACCCCCACACCCACACACCCACACACCCCCCCCCCCCCCCCAACCCCTCTCACCCTTTGGGAAAAGTTTCATACTATTCCTACCTTTTCTACATAGTTGCATGTCTTCTGTGGTCTTGATTACTTTTCTCATTTGTATTTCACTTTTCTATTTTCTAACATTCCAACACAATCCAAAATTCCTTCTGTCTCTTTAGATCTGCTTTTCCCATTTATAATCACCTTCACTCTTACTTTAATTTCTCCCCCTCAACATAAAGAATGGGGAGACATTCCACATTCTCCTACATTCTCTTTTAGAAGGAAGACCAGACTGGAATTTGAGTGTACTTATCAGTTACCTAGCAATAGCAGAAAGACAAACATCTATACAGGTCACTAAAAATTCTCCATTGCTTTCCATTGTTGGGAGTAATATCATCAATCTCAAGTCCTGTGTTATTCTTACTGGTAAGTGCTTTAGCCATTTCCCCCACCATACTGCTGTGTCAAGAAGTCTGTTGGACAAGCCTTTTCATAAAGGATATTCACATTGATAGAAATACCAGACCTTTTCCCCCAGGAGAAATTACATTTTTAATTTAACTACTAGCAACTGTATCACTTTGTTAGGTAGAAACAACTGAGCTTAGAACAGATATGAATCAATGAATGGATGAATAAAGCAAGATAATTCATTAGACTAGGAAGCTAGCAGATACTGTCCTTCCCGGCCACCTACACCCAGGGTGAACCCCCTCTTCCATGTAGTCCCACTGTACCCCTACCTTTACTCACCTTTTGTTATCATGAAGCCTCTGCCCACCAAGGCTGTCTGGGCTGCCAGGTTCTCATCTACTAATAGGGCAATGTTCCAGGATTTCTCCAATGATTATAATAATTGTGGTGTTGTCCTATCTCCCCAGCATTCAGGCAGTGCAACTCTTATCCATGTTAGCATCTATCACAGATCTAGAAGGTTTAGAAGAGTATCTCAAGCTCTCTACAATTCTCTTTTATTACACTCCTTTTTCTGCTCCAGTAAGTTCTTTTTACCAATTCTGGTCTTCTTGAATATGGCATACTTTTCAAGAGGTAGTGCTTTTTTTTTCTCCTTGGTGTTGCTATTGGGGGTATAAATTTAGGACATGAATAAGAATCTTCCCAAGACCCAATAAAACATTAATAAATTATTTCCTTCAAATCACCACCTACTACCTAGACAGTACAACTTTTATTATCCCTTTCTTATACATGGAACAGTCACAGAGATATTCCATTTCTTTTTAAGCCTTCAGAAGTATCACTGAATTCAGCCTTGTTTCAAACCCACAGGAAGTTTTGTCTTGATACCTTAGTGCTCTCCTCTACCCCTTCAAATTTCTAACCCTTTTCTCCCCACCTCCTCTAAATTTGTCCTTAAAAGCTCATTTGAGAGCACAAGGAAGACATTATCCTTGACCCTGTCAATACAAAGACAAAAAATTTAAACTTCCATAGTGCTCAAGGAGATTAGGTTCTATGGGTGTAGGCTCTGTTTTCAAGAGAAGCAGAGTAAAATGGGCGTGGACACCTAGAAAGATACTACACTGAAGAATAAGATCTATACCATGGAGAGTTCCTGATCAAGTACTATAAGATGGTGAGAACAAGAATGGGTGTTTTAAAATTGCACTTTTGTATAACATCAGATTTTTCACCCTCCTCTCTTTTTCTCTGTGCTGCTAATCGAGTCTTCCAGTCTAAACAGTTCATTGCTGAGTTGCTCCATGATCTTCTGCAAAACAGCACATGAAAATGAATGTTCTGTTTTTCTTATACGTGGCAAATAAATTCAGCAAGGAAGCCTTTCGAATAATCTCTGGCCTCAAAGATAAAACTTACTGTTTTCAAGTTAAATTTCCCCCTGGGATTGGCATTAAGGAAGAATTAGGTTTGCATTAGGCGAGCTTTGCAGGATGCCCTGATAATGCCTTTGCAATCAAAATGTAATTACCAAATAGGGGTGGTTAAATTGGGGAATATTTTGTTTTCAACATGAACTGTAACAGTCGAACATGCAAATGCATTAAGGAGATGACGGCAGACTAGATCCTGACTTGCTTACCCAGCTGAGAGGCTAAACACAGGCCAATCTGGAACAATAAACACAAATAAATAAATCAGAAAATAGTTTCCCAACTGTCAAGATGCTTCCTAACATTACTGAAAAGAAATGACTTGCATTTCAAGAAAAAGGTGTCATGCTGTTCTGCTCCTCATAGTGAAGATGACAGTTTCTAATCTTGTTTTTTTTTGTATGTGTTTGTTTTTTTATTCATACCACTCGTTCAGTTTTTTTTATCTCATTCAATCCCTTCCCATACCTCAATTTACTAATTTGTCCCCTTGATCCCAAATGCCTCACATCTCAGCTAAGGCTTAATTTTGTCATAGCAAGGGTTTAGAGGATTTTAGAGGGTTTTGGTTTTTTGTTTTTAAAGGTAGGTTGAGAAAATTTTGATCACATCTGCTGACAATTTCTGCTATGCTGAGTACCACAAACACAGATTCCACAGCTCCTGACTCAGGTGTTGCTCTTCTAGCCAGAAGCCCAGCCAGTTTTCCAGTCAGCATTAGAGAGATTGAGCTGCCAAAGGGCAGCACAGAGGGAAAGCCTTGCTAACGAGGCAAGATGTGTTGCGCTCAGCAGCTTTGCACAGTGTTGCTGATGAAGTAAAGGGGATGCAAAATGTAAGGTGTGGGACATGTATAGGAAAGAAGACATGGAGCAAATAATTGCTTGCTTGTAATCTGGAAGTGATCCACTAGGTCAACAAGGAGGCCATATGGTAACTCACCTACTGCTGGACTTATCTGTGCAAAGTACAGAATATTACAAATAAGCAATGCTTGGAGAACTTGCAACACAGACAAACATGTTCTGAATGGGGAAAGAAAGCATAGCCAAATTCAGGGATACTTTTTTTTTTGCCTTTTTTGGAGGGCAATTGGGGTTAAGTAACTTGCCCAAGGTTACACGGCTAGTTTTTTTGTGTTAAGTGTGTGAGGCCAGAACCGAACTCAGGTCCTCCCAACTCCTGGACTGGCACTTTACTCACTGAACCACCTAGCCGCCCCTCAGGGTTACTTTTAAAGTAAGGCTAAGAAAGCTAGAATATCTCTATGATTTCAACATATGTAAGGCCAGGATAATAAGAATTGCATTACCTATATTTTAGGAAAAGTTGTGAAGGAAATGTTTTAATAATCATAAAGTGCTGTTATAAAAATAACAATAGTAACTTTTAGATAGAGCTTACTGTGTGCCAGACACTGTGCTAAGTGCTTTACAATTATATCTCATTCTATCCTCACAACAACCCTGGGAAGTAGGTTATGTTTTCCATTTCTATTATAAAACAGACTCATTGTCTGATGATACTATGTGGCATTTACATGTTATATGAATGTTTGCAAAACACTTTACATGCTAGCCAGCATTTCTAGAGCATTTTAAGGGCAGCAAAATGCTTTACATTTGTTATCTCATTTGTGTCTCATTGGAGACCTGGGAGGTAGATGCTATAATTATCCTTATTTTCAGTGGAGAAAACTGAATCAGAGAAAGATTAAGTGACTCCCCTAGGGTCACACAGCTATTAAGTATTTGAGGAATGATTAGAATTAATGTCTTCCTGACTCCGAGTCCAATGTTCTATCCATTGCACCAAGTGATAACAACATATTAAAAATGATTTCCTCTAGTTCATTGTCATTTAAGGTATCCTGTCCACATAATAACTTTCTTCCTCTCCCCAATACATTGTAAACTGGAACTTTTCATATTAGCTATGGCCAAGGGAAATATTAATGCATTGTAGATATGCTAAAGTTGCACTCAGAAAGACCACGAAGATATCTATGGGATCAAATGAGAAAGCAGATATGGAACGAGCATGATTCTGGAGTCAGAAGACCTGTGTTCAAATAGTGTCTTTGACACTTACTACATGTGTGACCTCAGACAATTCACTCAATTTCCTAGGTCCCAATTTCCTCATGTGTCAAATGAGAGGGGCTGCTTTGGGAGTGTAGTGGAGCCAGCTCCAGCAAATTTTCAGAGCCAGTTGTTAAATTTTCAGCGTGAGAATTTACACTTCAGATATTGACAATTTTAATAAATCAGGATTTGATTTATTGTTTTGTTCATTGCCTAGAGCAGGGGTAGGGAATCTGCAGCCTCTAGGTCACATGTGGCCTTCTAGGTCCTTCAGTACAGGTTTTCTACTGAGTTTAAGTTTTACCAAACAAATCCTTTAATCAAGGGGATTTGTTCTGTGAAGTTTGGATTCAGTCAGAAGTCCACACTTGAGGACCTAGAGGGCCACATGTGGCCTGGAGGCTGCAGGTTCCTTACCCCTGTGGTAGAGTCTAGTCTAAAGACTAAAGAAAATCTTAATGAGGCAGATTAAATTTAAAAGGGTGTGTTCATACTTTTTCCTGGAGAGCTTGTTGTTAAACATTTACCAGCACATCCCCGTCTTGCTCTATAAGTATTGTGTGAACTCAGTAGGTATATGGCAGAAGGCACAGAGAATGAAGTTATCTCCAGACTGGAGCCATGATGAATGTAGTCTGATAATAGCAACAACAGTAATAATAATAACTAGAATTTTATAGTACTTTAAGGTTGCAAAGTGTTTTATATCCACTCTTACTCGAGCCCTAGAATCCCCCTGGGTCATTCTATATGACTTATGATGTTCCTTCCAGTTATATATCCACCATCCTATATGATATCACTTCATAAATCAAATGAATGTAAAATATTTTTCTTTTACTCTTTCTTTTTCTTTCCCTTATTCTCTTTCATTGTTTCTTTTGACGTTATAGCAAAGACTACATTTTTTCTCCCTCTCTTGCTGAGCAGATGATGTCCCCCTTCTTTCCTGTAGGTGTTTTGGGAGACAGTCCTGGATAGCTGGATAGCCCAACCACAAGGAAAGAAGAACTGTGGTGTAAGATAGCGGTGAAGATAATGGTCTGTTCTGTCAACCTCCAGATGTTCAGTGGATGCTGATGTGGACATGGAGTATAATGGCAATAGTACCTTGGATGTGGTGAAAGAGTACATCATCATTTTGATCATCTTTATTTTCATCGTCACTGTCATTTTGCTCAGAGACATGGGTAATAAGGAAGGAGGTCAAATTAGGAAAACCAAATAAACAAACAAACCTGGGATGAATAGAGACCTTGTGGGTTCAAGAGCAGAAGAAGGGATGTAAGGATTTATGAAAAGCAGCAACAGTTCAGCATGATTGATTCACCTTCTTTACCTTTTCACCTTTGCAAAAGGTAAGGGCTTAGTGCCCTTTGATTTCAGCCATGGAAACCAGGAAGAATATAGCTATAGCTCTTGACCCTTCCAGATGTGTGGGTCTAACTCATGCCTTCTTGTTCTTTTACTTTCTTTTTTTGTATAGGACTTTTTTATTTCACTGATATAGGAAACTCTGGATGAGAAATGTCCCTCTACAAATGGGATTAAGCACCTTCTCTACAACTTAGACTCTTAGAAAGTGCTTGGGACATCAAGAGGTCACTTGATTTGCTCTGTGTCACATAGACAGTGTATATTAGAGGCAAGACTTAAATTGCATTCTTCCTGATTATAAAGCCAGCTCTCTATCAACTAAAAGTTGGGACCTGATTTACCATATTCTTCTCATACTCCACAGGTTTCTAATTCCTTATTTTCAATCATTTTCAATCAATAAGCTTCTACCTATTTCATATGAACCTAAATTTAAAGATATAAAGGAATCTGGAGATAATACTTGTCTGAAGTCCAGTTTTACAGATAAAGAAGGTAAGGTCCGGGGATATTAACTGACTTGTCCAACACCCTACTGAAGTGGTAAATGACAGAGAAAGGATTTGAATTTAGGTCCTATAATTTTATTTATTTATTTTTTTTAAGCAATCGGGGTTAAGTAACTTGCTCAAGGTTACATGGCCAGTTATTTCTGGGTGTGGTGCTGAGTGTCTGAGCCCGGGATTTGATCTCCAGGTCGTCCCAACACTGGAGCCGGTGCTCTTACTCGCTGAGCCACCTGGCAGCCCCTAAGCAATGGGGGTTAAGTAACTTGCTCAAGGTTACACGGCCAGGTGTTTCTGGGTGGGTGCTAAGTGTCTGAGCCCGGGATTTGATCTCCAGGTCTATCTCAACACTGGAGCCGGTGCTCTTACTCGCTGTGCTACCTGGCCGCCCTGGTCCTATAATTTTAAAATGTGGGTTCTTTCCACTATACCATATCTATACTCTTTGAGATAGTCTTAAATGGTTGAGATTTTCTTCTTAAACTAGATAAATGAAATTTGGAGAGATGAGTTGAAAAGACAATCTATAGAGGTCTGCAAAGTTGAAAGTATCTCTAGATTTAAGGTAGTGAAGAAATACTTCACCATGAAAGGGGTAAGTGTGCCTCACTGTCCCAGGGGGAATGATACTGAAGTATCATCCATTCTCTCTTTGGCTAAGCTGAGCCTTGGTACACTGTGTCTCCAGGCCAGCAATTCCCTGAATTCTTCTTGTCTATTTGAATCTCCATTTACCTTTTCTTAGACTTCTTGAGGATTGGGCATATCAAATAGAGGAGAAAATAGATTGTGAGCTTTTGAAATGTGTTTTTAATGAGAGGGTTCTCATATGATTGAAAGCACAATTTAAAAAAAAGTGAGCTCTGGTAGGGCCCTATTCCTCATTTCATCTTCATTTCCCTGCTCCTCGTCAGCTGTGTGTGCAGATGCTGAAATGCTGTTTGTTTATCATGGGGCTGAGAAGATTTATGGTTGGGTGCATGTACAGGCTGCCTTTCCCTCTCTCTTGGCAGCATTCCTGAGCTGCACAGTGCGGGGGACACTTAAACATGCTTAATAGGGAAGTCTGTCCCACATGTTCCCTGTAGCTCTCATCTGGTTATTTTTCAGCTTCTGCTTTGGTTGAAGTTAAGGTAATTACAAAGTTATTATTTATCATTTTCATTATCTTCGGGGTCAGAAAGACATCTGCTGAAATGCAACATCATCTGTCATTGGCTCCAGCTGGCGGTCAGGTACGAGAGTGGACATAACAAATAAGAAGGTGGCTGGTTGTCCATTCTGGCTGATCATGTGTGTTCAGAAATTTGTACCTGTATCTGCAATGACCCTGCAATGTGAACTTATAAAGCTCAGGCCTTTTCTCACTGTGAATATCAGTAAGACAGAACAAATACAGGATAGCACTTTAAGGCATAACCTGATCTAGGATCTGGAACTTCTAGTGCAGGGGTGGGGAACCTGTGACCCCGAGACCACATGTGGCCCTCTAGATCCTCAAGTTGTGAAGTTTGGATTCAGTCAAAGGACTGCACTTGTGGACCTATAGGGCTTCAGGTTTCCCACTCTTTTTTTTTGCCTTTTGGAGGGCAATAGGGGTTAAGTAACTTGCCCAAGGTTACACAGCTAGGTTTTTTGTGTGGGTGTTAAGTGTCTGAAGCCAGAACCGAACTTGGGTCCTCCTGACTCTGGGGCCAGCACTTTACTCACTGCACCACCTAGCCACCTCTGAGGTTCCCCACTCTTGTTCTAGTGTAATTCTCTCCAAAAAAGACATGTGTTTGAGATGATATATTCGAGTACCCTCCCTATTGAGCTGTCTTCTTCCCTCTCTGACATTCTAAAAAATGAACTTCTCAGAGTGGCATTTATAGGGAATAGCTATGAGTTTCTGGTGCTGAGGTATCCACCAATCAAACACGGGATGTATATCTTCTCTGCACGAATACACAGAGCAGATTTCCTCTTCATGAAGTGATGTGAGGTGATCCTAGGCAGGATTCCCTGTCCTAAAATATCTATATCACATACAGTCTTTCCAACATACAGGTAATTGTTTTGGTTCTCTTGGTTCCAAAGGAATTTTTTTATGTTAAAGTCCCCACAAATAGCAAGTAATACCAGGACGTTGGAGACTGATGGTTTATTCTATATCTGACCTTGAACAAGTCTTATCTTCTCCAGTTCTGACTTTCCTTATAAGCAAGTTGAGAGGATTCTGCCAGATTACCTCTAAGGTCCCCTCCAGTTCTGAATTTATGATCTTTTAACATAAAGGCTTCTCTTAGTGGCCAGTTAGCTAAGAATATGACTACAGAGTCCCAGAACCATAGCACTTTAGAGTTAAAAAGTACATCCAAAACAATACAAGTGGATCAACTTCTGCCTAAACAGGTAGTCCCACTGGACCATTCTTGGAAAATTGATGACCAGCTTCTAATTAAAGATCTCCAGGGAGGGCACTCTACCTTCCCAGGTAGTCCATTTTACTGTTGTACCTCTTTAATTATTAGGACATTTTTCTCTAAATTAAACTGCACTCTTCCTTTTTGTACTTTTTAGTTATGGATTCTCATTTTGTCCTCCAGGTTCAAGCTAACCAGCCCCACTAAACATTCAGAGAGCTATCTTATCCCCTCAGCCTAATTTACCATACATACATCCCTAATTCTTCCAACTAATTTTCATATGGCATTGCCTGAAGGGCCCTAGCCAGAAGGGATGTCACTCCAAGCTTTCCTATCCCTTCTCTGCCTCAGATCAACACAAAGTTCAACCCCAGATTCTCTACCAAGCTTCCTTCCCCTTTTCCTTTCTTGGCTGGAATAAAACCCTAACCCCCATCATTGGCAGAGATAACTCAGTCCCTTGAGAGCACTCAGAACTTTAGGTACACCTCCCTTACCTACCTTGTCCTCCCAGTGGTGAGTGACCACTCCTTTCCATGCTTTCTACCGCGAAAGACGGATTCCCCAATGCAAACTCAGAGCTCGGCAGCTTTCCATTTGCCTCGCCAATTAAGAGCCCCATTGGGGTTAATTTCCTCTCCTGGAGTTTGAGCTCCTTTCAAATACAGGCTTTTTTCCCCTGTTTGTATCCTCAGTGATTAGCAGAGTGATGGGCATGAAGCAAGTTCTTAATATATGTTTTTCATTCATTCATTCATTCAGTCAGCTAACATTTTTGGGGAGGCAAATAGGGGTAAGTGACTTGCCCAGGGTCACACAGCTAGTGTCTGGGGCTGGATTTGAACTCAGGTCTTCCTGACTCCAGGGTAACATCCTTTGTGCTACTTAGCTGCTCCCAGAAGACATTAAGTGCTTTCTATGTACTAGGGACTATGCAAAGCCCTGGAGATACAAAGAAAGAAAGAAAACTGTCCCTGCCCTCAAGGAGCTTAAAATCGATTGAAAGAAAAAGCACATATAAATCAGAACAAAGTCTGCACATGTGGACATGTGGGAGGGACAAGAGAAAAAAGTCAAAGATTACAGGAGATTTCAAAACTGGGTAACAGGAAGGGTTGTGGTACCTTTAACAGTAATATGGAAATTCAGAAGAAAGGAAGGTTTTTAGAAAAAAAGGGCATTTTGTTTTGGACTTGCTGAATTTGAGAAGTCTATAGAACATATAGTTTGAAAAGTACAAGAGACAGTTGGCAATTTGGGATCTGTACTCAAGAGAGAGAATAGGCCTGGATATATAAATATTGGAATCATCTTCATAGACATGATAATTAAACCTATGGGAACTAATGTGATCACCAAGTAAAAGCATAGAGAAAGAAAAGAGAAAAAGACCCAGGATTGACCCTTGGTGGCGGGGCACCCACAGTTTAGATGCAGTGATAAAGACTGAGAAGGAGCAGGTGGGAAAGCCAAGAGACAGCAATGTCACAAAAGCCCTGAGAGAAAAAATAATCAGCTATTTCAAATGCTGCAGAGAGGTCAAAGAGTATCAGAAACGAAAAAAAGAGTAAGAGATTATTAGTAACTTTTGGAGAGAAAAATTTCTGTAGGATGATCAGGTCAGGAGCCAGACTGCAGAGGCCTTAGAAGAGACTGAGAGGGGGAAAAAGAGGAAGCATTGATTGTAGATGGATTTCTCAAGGATCTTAGCTGAAAAGGGGAGGAGAGGTATGGGATGACAGTTGGCAGTTATAGTGGGATCTGGTAAGGTGGCATTTTGGTTTCTTTGGCTTTTGGGGGGGCTTGTTTTTGTAGAGAGAGGAGATCAGCATGTTTATAGGCAGCAGAGGATAGTGAATGGGGAGATGATTTAAGAGTAAGGGGATGGTGGAGAAGTCAATCTTTTGGAAAAGATGAGAGGAAATAAGATTAAGGGTATGCATTGAAGTGTTGGCCTTGGCAAGACATAGGGCTACCTCATCATCAGAGACTAGAAGTGAAGGAGAAGCCACTAGGGAACAATGCCAGAACGATGGAGAGAAGGAAGGCCTCTAAATGGCCTCAATTTAGGGGTGAGGTATGATGATTCAAGGTCCTCAGAAGAGAAAGTGGGGGAGGGAGAATACTGTGAGAGGCTTTAGGAAAGATACAAAGGGTTGGAATAGCTTCTATGGTGGGTGGGACATGATCTCAATTATGGAAGATTGGTAGGTTTGCTCTGATCTAGTGAGGGGTCAGTTTGAAACTAGCTAGTCTAGTTAATAAATTAAGATAGGAAATAAAAAATAAATATGCATGGATAGAAGGAACAAAATTATAACTTTTTGTAAATGATGGGATAATTTACTTTACAAAACCTAAGGAGTCAAACCCCCAAATTAATGGAAACAATAAATTCACCAAAGCTCCAGGATAGAAACTAAATCCACAAAGATCATCAGCATTCCTATAAGCTTCTCATTAAACCCAACAGGAAGAGGTAGAAAGAAAAATGCCATTCAAAACAACTATAGAAACTATAAGATATTTGAGTGTGTATCTACCAAGGTGCACTCAGGGGCTGTATCAATACAACTATAAAACATTCTTTGCAGAAATAGACAGACCTGAACAACTTGAGAAACATTAATTGTTGAGGGGTAATTTGAGCCAATGTAATAAAAATGGCAATGCTACCTAAATTAATTTACTCATTCAGCACTTTACTAATCCAACTACCAAAGGAATATTTTAGAAAACTAGAAAAATAAAAAATGGAATTCATATAGAGGAACAAAAGAACATAAATATCAAAGGGAATTAATTTTTTAAAAGTCAGAAGAAAGGAGATCTATCGGTACTAGATCTCAAACTGTCCTATAAATCAACAATAATTAAAATGAAGTGCTAAAAATTAAAAAGTTGTTAAGCAGAACAGATTAGGGACAGAACACAGAAACAAAAAAGCATGGTAATAACTTCTACTTTGGTAAATTCAAAGATACCAGTAAGTGGGAGAAGGACTCACTAATTAAAAAAAAAATGGGAAAACTGGCCAGCAATCTATCCAAGATTAAGTTTAGACTAACACCATATCTTATATAAAGATGAGTTCCAAAAAGATATGTGATATCAATATATAAGGTCACATCATAAAAAAAAGGGCAAGGAAGAAATTACCTTTCAGATCTATGGATTAGAGGAGGTTTCATGACTAAACAAGTGATTGAGAGCATAAAACAAAAAGAAATAGAGAATTTAGATTATATAAAATATAAGAGGTTTTGAATAGACAAATTTAACACAGTTAAGATTAAAAGAAAAACCAGCAAATGGCAAATATTTGCAGTAAGTTTATCTGATAAAGGCCTCATATAAATAAGAACTGATTTAAATTTATGTAACTAAATGCTATTATCCAATAGATAAGTGATCAAAAGAGATGAAGAGGAGTTTTCAAAGGGAGAAATGCAGTTATCAACAACCAGAATTAAAAAATCTCTAAATCGCTAATAATAAGAGAAACACAATGACCTTTAGGAACCTTTTAGGTTCAACTTCATACCCATTAGATTGGCAAAAAAAAAAAAGATAAAAGACTTAAATAATATCACTAGGGCTACAGAAAAACAACACATCCTTGGTAGAGTTAACAATTTGTCCAGGCATTCTGGAAAGCAATTTGGAAATACGCCCCAAATGTTAATAAACTGTATATACCTTTTGCCCCAGGATTATACTCCAAAAAGATCAAAGAAAGAGGAAAAGTCCATATATGTAAAATATAAAGCAGCTTTTGTTGTAGTTGACAAATAAATATCAGAAAATAAAGGCCTGTCCTATTGGGGAATGGCAAAGCAAATTATGGTATACAGAATTAATGGAATATTGTTTTACCATTAGAAATGATGAAGTGGACAGTTTCAGAGGAAATTGGGTAGATCTCTATGAACTAATGGAGATTGAAGTAAGCAGAACTATGAGAACAATTTATAAAATGACAACATTATAAAGAAAAACAACTTTGAAAGACTTTAGAACTCTCATCAATACAATGACAAACCAGAAGATTGAAAATGAAATTCTCCAGTCACCTCTTGCCAGAGAAGTAATGAGTTTAAAATGTAGAGAGAGAGACATACATTTATTTTCAGGAATCAGCAATGTGGGGATTTGCTATGATGGCTTTATGCATGTTTATGACAAGCATTTTATTATTTGTTGTTGTTCCCTGGGGGGAGGGGCATGTTGCTGTTTGTCCTTTGTTCTTGAAGAGGACCAGGACTTCCGGAAGATGATGCCATAACTTGCAAATGAATTGAATTTACCTGAGGAAGTCCTATGCAAAGTCACCAGTTTTGCTTTCTCCTCCAGAACTATCTAGGCCCACTGGCGAGATACCGATCCGGAGGACTGGAGATGATTCAGACGCAGTGGGAAACCTTGGCCTCTTTAAGCTAAGGTCTTTCCCAGGTCTCAGTTTGACTGAGGCAATACCCATTCAGTGATTAAGGCTAAGTAAAAAATGAGGCCAAGAATGGTCTCTCTTTTTTTTTTTTTTTGCCCTTTCGACCAAATTATTTTATAGCCACTTAAAATATCATCCAACAAAGGACAATGTTTACAGCTGGGAAAAGCAAAAGACAGCTTGTACACAACGCAAAGGCATTTACAAATCCATCGTGCCCACTGAATAATAACTTTGCTGCTGAAATTTCTTAAAACTTATCAAACTTAAAAAAAAATAAGCTGAACAATACAAAAGGAGGGGAATATTTCGGTGTGGTCTGTTCTTTTCAATTTGCTTTTTTAAAAAAAGGAAAAATGTTCTGTTTCCCCCCCAAACCAGTAATAAGCAAGAACTACATGCAGCAGTGTGGATGTTAAGACATTTCTCAAAGTCTTTGCAAATAAGTCCAAGGTGGGGATGGGACGGGGAGGAAATCAATAGAGAAACATTGCTACAGACACCATAATACACAATAAATTTAGATAATTTAAAATAAAAAAGGGGGACGGGAGGCAAGAGGCAGCATTTCAGCAGCAAAGTGCTCAATAAAAAGTATATTGTAGAGGGGTAAATACAAGGAATCTGGGGGGAGGGTAGGAAAAGGGATCAGCAGGATGGGCGAAGGCCTCAAAAGAAATACAGTGTAGTTGTTCTAGGAGGAATTACACGTTCTGAATATGGAACTGCCCGGAATAACTTTGGTTCTCTTGTATTTACATCTTTGAAGACCATGATTGAGGCGATATTTCCACAATGGTAGCAATAATTGGGATCTGACCATACTGTCACCAGCTTTTCATCAAACATAAATTTATACCCTTCATGCACCAGTTGATGTTCTCTGCAGATGAGTTTTAAGTTGTTATTGTGAACAAACTCATTTGTGACTTTTGCTCCAAAAAGCCAACCTGCACCCCGTGGACTGATTGCCCAAGTATCTAACATCTTCAGGATCTGACCACACCAAGTCACAAAATGCTCCTTTGTGAGGAATTTCCTGATTCCTTTCAATGGTTCGGATTTGATCCAGTGTTTTGATGTCTGGAGAAAGACCACCATGGATGCATAAATCTGCTCATCTATTAAAGCTGCTACTGTGAGCATATCAAAGACTTTGGTACAGTATCTCCAAGCATTAGCATTCCCATATTTGGTTTGGCACTCATCATAAAATCCATAAACCTGTGTTATCTATCTACTCTCGTGATTTCCTCGTAAAAGTGTAATACGATCAGGCCACTTAGCCTTTAGTGCAAGAAGGTAAGTGAAGGTCTCCAAACTGTAGTAACATCTGTCTACAAAATCACCCATAAATATGTAGTTTGTATCTGGAACTTGACCTCCAGTTCTGAAGAGTTCACAAAGGTCATAGAACTGTCCGTGTATGTCTCCACAAACTGTGACTGGTGTAGATACTGGCTGAACATTTGACTCTTCCAACAGGAGGTCACAAACATCGTTTGTCATAGTCACATAATCGCTTCAGGTCGTTCTCTGGCAGATACTTGCAGAGTCGGGCGATCTCCACATACTTGTTCAAGTCCAGGGGCGCCATTTTAGGAATCCAAGAATGGTCTCTTTAACCTAGTTTAAAAAAAAAATCAATCTGAGTGAAAAACCTCTGGGTTTCTGGCCAAAACAGAAACAGTTGCTATTGACATCTACTCTGAGCCATAAGGGCCCAAACAATGACCAGGTGGGGCTTAGGCTGGCACCTATTTATAATGATGAATAGTTTTAAAAAAATATTAGCAACTGGAAGTTTATTGTTGATTAGGTCAGCACAGTTTTGTGATTTCTTCACATACTGCTCAGTAGCACGAGTAGGAATGAAGGAGGCACATGGTGGGAGTCATATAGGGTTGGGTTTTCGAAAGGTTTCATCAGTGACAAAATAAAGGGACATGGGGTTTGTAAGGTTAATGGGATAGAAGATCTAACCTGCCCATTAATAGGCCTCATATGGAGCCCTGAAGCAGAGCCAATTAGGCTCTGGGCCATAGGGATCCCCATACCTTTCCAATTAAGTACTGATTTCCAAGCTTATCAGCACTAAGACAATCAAGTCTTTGATTGGAAACAGTATATATATATGTATATATATATATATATATATATATATACACACACACATACACACACATACATACATATGTATGTATTTAGGTATGTTGTATTGCTTGGAGGGAGATGTGTGGGCAGAGAGAGATGGGTCTGAGAGAGAAGCAGAAGGAGGGAAGAACTTGGCTAGGGGAACTTGCTTGTGGGGACGCTTGACAGAGAAATTACTTGCAATGTGGGTGTTCCCTGGATTGGTGATGAGTATCTTGCTAAACCTTGCTTTTTGGTATCCTAATAGCACTGTGCCAAATGAATGCTTTGGTTTTGTCTTGGAGGAGGAAGGTTTATTATGTTTTGCAAACAAACCCTGGGAATATGTATGCACATTCATAGCAGCTGCTATGGGTATCTCACTGGGATAACAGAGTTCCAGAGGATAGTGGAAAATTGAGCTCTTTCCTTAAGGTTTTGAGATTGGAAAAGGAAGAGTGTAGTCAGAGCATGGGTGATAGCCTGGGATACTACTGAGAAATGGAAGGATTAGAGGTAATTGTCAGAAGAAGAAGTAAAGTTAGGAGGAGTGAGACTCAGGGAAAGATGGAAAGGTAAACTATTGTGATCAGAGAGAGGAAATGAGTTCTTGAACATAGAAGCAGAGCACTTGTGGGTGGTGGTAAGATCAAAGTTATGACTATTTCCATGTGTAGCTAACAAAAAGGAACTGGGAAGTCAGGGTGTTTAATCACAAATTTAATCAAAAATCAAATTGTTTGTTAAAGTCTCTTAGAATGAAAGAAGGAGATGGAATAGAGAGGGATGCTTTGAGCTAGGCATAGCCCTCACTGAATAAGGTGGGAGAATGTTTAAAGCTTCCAAAGGTAGGAGAATGTTTAAGGATTCCAAAGGCCAGCTATTGAGGGTCTACTATTTGCTAGGCACTGTGCTAATCACTGGAAATGGAAAAAATCTGAATTAGGTAATAAAATTTGTATTTCAAAGGGTATCACTTGAAGCAATATCATCCAGAGATAGTTAGGTCTCAATGAGTGTCAAAAGGTAGACAGCATGAGAGTGTTTGTACTTTACTCAGGAGGCAATAGAGATTTACTGAATGTTGTTAAGGAGAGTGATTTCATCAAGATGTATGTATAAGGATAGTTACACCAGAAGTATAAACTTGGCACTTCTGCCTCACAATAACCCTTTGAGGTAGATGATATTATTATCCACATTTTACCAATGAGGAAACTGAGGCTGAAAAAGTTTAAATGATTTGCTCAAGGGCCACACAGAGAGGAATTGTCCGAGGCAGGATCTTAATGCAGTCTATACCGACTCCAAGTCCAACACTCTATCTGCTGATCCACTGGGCTATTTCCAGAGAAAGTGCAGGTAATGTAACAGTGAGTTTTTCTAATGAAGGCAGGTGATTAGAATATTCAGGGTTCAAGATTTGTGTCAGCAAAATCCTAACCTAACCTAACCTAACCTGATGCTGTGAATTGTGACAAAACTGATGGAATTGAGGCCTAAATGGTCAGTAACTAGTTTTGTTTGGAAGTCCCCTGATCAGAGCATGCCCATGTTGTACCAAGGAGGTAGAAACCCCAGGCTCATCCTGCGCCCAGTCAAGAAACCTCTTATCATCTTGGTTACTCTCCTTTGGACATACTTCAGCTTGTTAATGTTCTTCCAAAAAGAATATTATTCGAGATCTGATATGAGCAGTAAAAAGGAGAGCAATAATGAACAACTAGTATTAGTAATATGGACTAAGAAAGAATGGGACCCAGATTTGTGCTTCAGGTAGAAGGAAATAAATTTTGAAAGGAATGGAAGATGGAGCAGGAGAAGAGACCGTTTTTGTCTTTCATATGTATTCCATACTAATTCTAGGGTAAATGTTCTTCTACATACATCTGGTCATATCATTCTTCTCAGTTCCATATTGACTCCTGAGTAAAGTTTAAATTCATTTGTAGTACATTCAAATATAAGCATATTATTAGTATTTATTATTTATGTAATGATGATAATGATAAGAGTGATGAATAAAATCTCATAGGATATATATTGATAGTCTTTAGGGAAGTTGAGTCTAACCTCACAGATAAAGTTTTATGGGAGTTGTGTGTGGTTTGTCCTTGTTGAAGAAGACCATGACATCAGGAAGATGATGCTGTGATTTGCAACTGAATTGGATTTAAGTGAGGGAGGGTTGTGCAAAGTCACCCAGCCTCACTTTCTCCTCTGGAGTCATTTGGGTCCAGTGGTCAGATAAGGATCAAGATTACCGGAGATGGCCCAGAATGTAGTGGGGAACTTTGGCCTTTTTAAGCTAAGATCTTCCTCCAAGTTCTCACTTTGACTGAGGCAACACCCTTTCTGTGATTAGGATGATTTGATAAGTGAGCCAAAAGATGACCACTTTAATACAAAAAAAAAAAAAATCAAACTGGTAGTGGAAGACCTTTAGAGTTTCTGGCAAAAATAAAAACAATGAACAATTACTATTTATATTTGCTCTGATCCATCAGGCCTAAACAAGAACTATTATGTGGTGCCTGGATAGGGACCAATTGCTGGCCAATCAATGAGAGCAAGAGTAAAGCTGGATTTAATGCATGGTCTTTAAGAAAGAAATCTAGCCAGTATACCCCAAGATATCTAGGTAGGTGTAGGAGTATATAGCATGGCAAGAGAACCCAAAGGCATATGAGTTTCTATGGAGAAACTGTCCAAGGGCAGCCAGGAAAATGATGTGGATCCAAGATAATATAAGTGTAACACAAATGACTGGAAAATCAGCATACTATAAACCCCCTCAGATAGTGTGCCAACCACTCTTTCTCTCACCTTCCTCTTTTGTATTATACCTCTAAAATTATCTCATTAAAACTTGGATTACAAGTTTGGAGATAGAAGGCGTATCAGAAACAATCTAGTTCAAACTTCATAATTTTACAGATGAGGAAATTGAGGCCCAGAGAGGTTATGTGATACATATATGTTCATGGTCATACAGGTAGTAGATGAAAAAGCTGTGATTTGAACATAGTCCTAACTTTAGATGTTTTCCCTCCTCAATCTATTTTCCACCCAGCTGCACTGCTCTAGACTCTTCTAGCATGCCCCAAGAACCTCTTCATCTCATAAGATGATATCATTCTTGCAACACACACCTCTTTAGTTACCCTCTTCCTAGTGTCCCTCCCTAGCTTTGATTGGAAGGCAGAGATTTCTCCTCCCAGAGCCTCCATTTAAGGGTTCAGTCATTTCTTCATTTGCTCTGGAGTTATCCATCATGCCCTTATGCCAAGTGACTTCTTTCTCTTGCCCTTACTTTTCTTTTTCTCTTTGTCTGTTGTCTTCCCCCAATCACTTATAAGTTTCTTGAGGGCAAGAGCTGTCTTTTGCTTTTCTTTTTTTTATCTCCAGCATTTAGCCAGGGCTTAAATGACTGACTATGCTTCCTTCCTTAGCCTGCTCCCACCTTTGTCATTCTATAATTCAAGGATTCTATGATCTTATCAAGGTGACTAATGGACAGATTCCTAAATAGCACATAATAGAAATGGTACTGCCTTATCCTCATTTAGTACCTGTGCATTTTGTTTTAATCCCACTCCAAAAAGGGAGACGAATAGGTTGCACCAATGTCTTTGTTAACTATAAAAGAATTCTCTTGAAGTCTCAAGAGAGTCATAAGCTATTTACAGGTCAGTGAAACTTTTGCCAAATAACAACTCACAGGAAGATAGTTGCCATATCAAAGTCCACTGCTCTGCTCCTCAGTGTGCTGAAAGCTCCCTAGCCTCTTCATTGCAGGAGGCTGGCTTTCAGTTTAGTTCCACAGACACTTCCACACTTTCTTAAAAAGTCTGTTTCAATTTGCAGTGACTGAGAGATCTGGACTTCTGCAGGCTTGTTCTGGGCCTGCTCAGCCGAGGATAGCTTTTAAGGGAATAGCAAACCTGGGTTCACTTGAGTTTTCATGAGCAATTTAAACTGAAGTCAAGAAAGTCTAGCGGACTCTAGAGAGAGCAAAACAAACAAGAAGAAACCTATTAAAATGTCAGGTGAAAAGAAGAGTGAGCATGGCCCAGTTTGGGCCCGTATGTTTTATTTTCTCTGAGAAACTGGCCTTGATATGCCATAAAACCACCCTTCTCACTTTCTCTGAAGGGTCAGGAGGCAGGAAATCCAAGGAATTCAAAAGAATTAAACTTGGAATCAGAAGAACAAGATCAAGATCCCATATATCTGCATGAACCTAGTCAATTCAATTAACATCTCTGTGCCTCAGTTTCCTCATCTGAAAGATGAAAGAATTGAATTAAATGGGCTTCCCACTCTATACCTATGATTCTATGAGCCTATGAAATAAGAAACAGATCTCTACACCAGCATTATCAGACCTCACCCCATTTGATGGAAATAAAAAGCAATTGCTACTGAATATACATCTACATAGAGGGAAGATTAAGTCAATTCCATTGACTGAAATGGCAACTGGCACCTTCATATGTTTTGCCACTGGTATAAAAAGACCCACAGATGAATTTAAATAGTTTTGCAGACAGTAGATGACCCTGCTTGTATTGGGGTTGGGAGCACACACACAGGAATTAAACGTATTACTTGCCCTCCTTTTGTCCATTAATAGTAAAGTGGAGATTTTGGGCTCTGAGAGCCTAAAATTCTTTAAGAAATAGCATTCCTAAAAACCATTCTTTTGCCACTCGAATACCATTTTTATCATCCATTAGATTAGTATTGTAAAATGTGGTATGATACAACTCATTTTTATTCTCATTTTGACGTTTCCTTTGTTCATTTTTGTCCCAAAGAGCACTAGTATGGGAGTTAGGAGACAGATGATAATGCCAGCTTTGTTTCAGCTCTACAATTTTGGGCAAATCATTACTTTCAACAACCCTTGTCCTCAGTTTCCACATTCAAAAAATGAGGAAAATAGAATAAATTGTATCTAAAGTCCTTTCCAGGTCAAACATATTATGATTCTATGAGGATTGAAAATATGAGACTTTTTTGTTTGACTCCAGAGGACAAGACAGCAGAGGACTGTGGAGGATTTGAAAAGAAGTAATTTTTAAGTTTCATGTTAGGGAGGGGGAAAAATATCAAGACACTTTTGCTTAAGTCTAAATTTGCTTATTTTCAACCTCTCCCTGTTGCTGCCATGTTATAGTATTTAGAATTAGTGGAGTAGTCTGCCTTGGGAGGAAGTAGGTTCCCCATCATCAGATGTCTTCAAAGAGAAGCTTTAGGACTATTTGTCAGATGTGCTTTATTGGAGATTCTCGTTCAGGTTGCTCAAGAAGCCCTCTGCAGACCACTCCAACTTCAACATCCTTTGACTGTGAAATGCAAGTGAAAAGTAAGTGAAAGAGCATAGACAGTCTGAATATCTGTAAGACATTTACAAATATGTGAAGAAATACGCTAATGTATATACATATTTTAATGAATCTTAATCATTACAAATATTTCAAAGTGGGATGGGCTGATAGTGAGATTTTCATGACTGCAAGTCTTTAAGCAAAGACAAGATCATTACTTAAAGACTCATAGATATGGATAAAGGCTCATAGATAGAGCATAGAAGGGACCTCAGGGTCACCTAGACTAACCTCAGTATTTTGCAGCTGCTGAAACTGAGGACTGAGGTTTTAAGCATCTTGACCAAGGTAACACAGAAAAAAGAAAATATCATCTATGAGATATGAACCCTGTGCTTTGGCTTCAGAGTCTAGAGACACATAGTTTTCTATGTTGTAGAAGAAATCTATGCTTTAGGCAGGAATTGGACTTGATGCCCTCTGAAAACCCATCCCAACTTCGATTCTATGATCATTTTATTTTATTTTTATATGAAGATCCTTGAATTTTAGAGGAATTTGATTAATGTAGTTGATTAGTTGATTTGGCCATTAGCTGGAAATAGTAATAAAAAAGCATCAGTTTATCTAATTGCTATATGGTTATAAATGAATGTAGTTTAAGAGAAAGAACATTGGACTTGGAATTAGGAATACTTGGGTTTAAGTCCTGTCTCTGATACTTCCTACCTAGGTGGCCATGGGCAAGTTAATTAATCTCCCTGAATCTCAGTTTTCTTAATCTATTTTGTTGTCTTTACCTTGCTTTCATGTAACACAGTATCTGGCACGTAATAGAGGCTATCTGAATTGGATTTAATTTATAAAAGGGGATTATATATGTATGTGTTTGCCTTAGTTTCCTTATCTGGAAAATGAGCTGGAGAAGGAAAGGGCAAACCACTCCAGTATCTTTGACAGGAAAACCCTAATTAGGATCGTGAAGAGTCAGATATGACTGAAAAATGACTAAAAAAAAGTAACCTATGAAATGGTTCCTGCCCTTGAGGAGCTTCTACTCTAGTTGGAAAAGCAACATAGGCATTCATGAGGCAAGCAAGCCAGACAGTTCTTGCTATCAAGGAATCAAAATTCTAGTAGATGAAGAGAAGATATGTAGGGGTAAGAGAAGGTTAGGGAAGAGTATTTTGGAAAAGGAAGTTAGAGAGAATGGCGGTTAGAGTTATAGGACAATATATTAACACATACTTTCCACAAATCATAGTGTTAATTTTATTACTATTCCTAAAATTAGAATTGACAATCATTAACAGAGGGTAAGGAGGGTGTCATCATGTTATGGAGATGAATTAAAATGATTTCATGTGTCAATCAGAAACTTAGGATCTTGGGGTGGAAGCAATGACTTCATGGGTCAATCAGACACCTGAGGTGCTAAGACAGGCTGTTGAGTTCTGTCAGAGGTATGATTCAGGTGAAGGCAGCATAGGATGGAGATGTCTGAGAAGTGATTCCATATATCACAAAGATAATTTGAAGTACATGAAGAAGTTTCTGTAATTCCCACATAGTGGTTCAAAATAAATATCCCTCCTAAATTTCCTCTTTATCTTCCCCTTCTGAAAGGGGAAGATACTTACTCCTTTTCTCAGCTAAAATTCTACCCATTACAAGAAGCCTTTCCTAATTCCCCTTAATGCTACCAATTATATATATATGTACATGCACATACATATACAAGCATGTGTATGGTATGTGCATGTGCATATATGTATGTGTACACATATACATAAATAGATGGTGTGTATGCATTGTGTATATACGTACACACATATATGGGCATACCTATATAGTTGTAGCTATACACCTACATATATGTATATGTGCATATCTATATACATTCATGTATGTTTGTATACATATGCACATATACATTTTTGTTTGTACAGTTGCTTACCTGTTATTTCTTGTTTAGTTTTGTTTACCTTTCTTTGTGTCCCTTTGTGAGCTTAGCACAGTACCTGGAGCACAGTAGGGATTTAATAAATGCTTGTTGACTCACAGTTAACAGATTTAAATTTATTCAGCATTCACAGAGTTCCAAAGACCTATTTCTTTCTTTTTTAAATTTTATTTAATTTTATTTTTTTTAAGCAATCAAGGTTAAGTGACTTGCTCAAGGTTACACGGCCAGTTATTTCTGGGTGTGGTGCTAAGTATCTGAGCCCAGATTTGATCCCCAGGCCATCCTGACACTGGAGTCGGTGCTCTTACTTGCTGAGCCACCTGGCTGCCCCTCAAAGACCTATTTCTAAATGGAATGTGACAAAAATATAAGGACCTTAAAAGTGATGTCACTCCACAGACATATTACATAGCTACTTCCCCAGCAAAAAGACCACGACCGATGTGCTTGGTACAGCTTGCACCTTATCCTATATGGTAAAATGACCCTTCACTCACTGCTCTAGTCTTATTAAGACAATCATGATTCTTTCACTTCCATACTCCATTTCATGTAAAGTCTTCACAGCATGGCATAAAGGAAAAGCAAGGGAGGCAGATTTTGGCTCAATATAGGGAGAACATAATAATTAGATCTGTCCAGAAGTAGCATGGGCTGCCTGTGGCCATTGTGGGCTCTCTGCCATGGAAACTGGAGCAGCTGTATAGGGAATTCATGAATTGAAGCTCCAGAGATGGGTTAGACTGGATGCCCCTTCTAGCTCTGATATTCAAATGTCTATGTGCTAGTGCTTTTCTGGTGTCTTATCATAATACAGACATCACCCTGGGTTCTAAAAGTCAATCCCAATGCAGCAGAAGTTCTAAGAAGCTTGAAAGGCCTTGAATATGGGCTCAGAAATGAACTCTTAGTGTTGGTTCAACACAAACCTAGTTAACTTCAAAGAGATAGGTCACTAGGTTGGGTGCATAGTGATTCATTTTTTGCTTCAGCAACTCACGAAGATCATCTATTCTGTATGTTGATTTGTCATTATAATTATCAATGGAAGTAGCAGTGGTGGTGGTGGTGGTGATGGTGGTATAGTATTCCTTGAACCTTGCTAAAGACTTTACAAACATTATCATAATTTTGTCCTCACACCAGCTCTGGAAGGAAGGCACATTTATTATCCTCATTCTACTGATAAGGAACCTGAGGCAGAAAGAAGTTAAGTGACATATCTAGGGACCCACAACTAATAAGTATATGAGGGCAGATTTGAACTCAGATTTTTCTGATTCCAGTCCTACTATGTCATTTAGTTACTCAATATTGATACTGATCTATCTATCTATCTATCTACCTATCTCTCTAAATATATAGTAATTATTTTATATATATTATATATAATACTATAGAAATATAAGCATCTACTATATACATATATACTATATATCATAAATACTTGTGTTTACATATACATACATGCATGTATATGAATATGTATATACACATATGCATATAAGTATATATCTGTTTTTTTATGTATGTATATATGTGCATATGTGAGTCTTTTCTCAATGAAAATCAGTATGCATTTTGTAATTTGTAGTCTTAGTTACCTGGGGGCACTTAGAGGTTAAGTGACATACCTGTGTTATATGACCTGTGGACTTACTGTCATGACTACTCTCTACTACATCATGATGCCTTTTTTATATACATACACACATGCATATATTTCCATACTTCAAAATAGTTATTTCATCTGTATAGGTATTCTCAATGATGCCACTTTCCTATGCCTCAGTAGATCAGGTAATGCCATATGGAGGTTTATGATTGTTGATGCTAATTGATGAGCAATAATTACTTGTTTTAACAATTTCTAAACAATGATCTTGGGTTAATACCTGTGATTGGAATTACTCATAACAGTGTCCTAAGGATTTCCCTTCTTCCTCTCTCTGTCCCTCCTCTTTTCTTCCCTCCCTCCTCTCCCTCCCTCCCCTCCCTCCCTCCTCTTCTCTCCCTCCTTCCTCTTCTCTTCCTCCCTCCTCTTCTTTCTGTCCACCTCTTTCCCTCTCTCCCTATATCCCACTCTCTCCCTCTTTCCCTCCCTCCCTTCTCATAGCTTCTCAGCATGCCCTAACATTCATCATACTATGTAGAAAAACATAGATACCAAGCACATGCATTGTGGTATTTTTGCCAGGAAAGTTGCTGTGAAATATCTCAATAAAATGACTTATCATTTATATTTGTCACTTTGTCACATTCTTTTTATGAATCTCCAAGTACCAAGATCATTTCATGAACTATCCCATTATTAGACAATGTTAAGCCCCAAAAGATCCACTCAGCTTCAGCAACCAATGAAGTTAAAGGGGACAAAACAGAAATGTTTCTGATCACTTCATCCTAATTAATAGCTCTGATGAGTCTCAGAAGAATTAGAGGGCAATATGTTTGCTGGTCAGGCTTCAAGATCCTGACTTAAATATTTCTTTGTAATACATTTCCTTGAGGCTTTTTTCTTTTCCTCCTATCTCTTTATTGTGTCACTTTTTTTTTTCTTTAATGAAGGATGGTTATCTAATCACTATTTTTTCCCCCCACGGGGCATTGAGGAGTAATGAAAAGAACACTGGACGAGATTCAGAACAGATTTCTTGTCTTGTCTCTATCGCTAAGTCACTGTGAGACCTTGGGCAAGTCACTTCTGTTGTCTGGGCTTTTATGTCTTCATTTATAAACTGCATCTGCAGACACAAGCAATTTCAAAGATCCATTTTAGGTAAAGATTCTATGAGAATAAGAACACATTGTGAATATGAGTACAGGAAAAAATGTCAAAAGTGTCGAGGTCCCTGCAAGAAATACTTTGTAAATAGGAGGATATTATTAGACTTTTCACCTTAGGCTGGTAAAATGGCAAAATCTCAGAGCTATAGCCATATTCGCCATCTTGTCAAAGATTAAAATATGCTGCCAGGTAGAAAATGACTCTTGTCTTAACAAAGAGAAGAGGAAAAGACAAGCAGAGAGAGTAAAAGAGATGATCCCTTGTCAGGAGGGTTGATAAATGGGACCGGCTTAAGGAAAGGGAAGAAGGATATGCACAAAGGCGATTTTTACTGGTAATCATTCTTGAAGAATTTTCAAAGACTAGTTAACTATAAGGCAGCATGAAACCCACAGTCAGTTTTTTTTTATTATAAAAGTGTTTCCTACTTATTAAAACTCCACATTTTCCATCTCATATTTTTATGAGGTTGATGTTTCATGGATTTGATTAAAAGAGAACCAGAATTGACGAGAAAGAAGTCACCTCAGGGGTAATCCTTATGCAAACCATGCTTTAAGCATGCAGTTATTTCTTATGAGAGTAGCATTTTTAAAAAATTATGTAATTTGATCCATCATCTTAATCTATAGAAATATGTTCTTCTTTTTGCATCCTGGATATGTTATCTAACATATTAGCTGTCTTTTCCAGCTTAGTTTTATTTACAAATCTTACTAGAATGCCAAACAGGTCTTCACATAAGTTATTGGAAAAAAACAAAAGAACATACAACCATTGAATAGGAATGTGATTAAAGTCAAATTCTTGAGAAATTCCATTTACAACCTCCTTCTAGATTCCTTTCAATTTATTATTGATTATTCTTTGAGTCTGTCCATTCAAGTAGTTCCACCCTCCCCCACACGCAATTGTTCTTCTACTAGCCCATATTTGTTTAATGTTTTTTTTCTACTTGAATTATATGAGCATTTGTCAATTTTTTTTGCAAAAAAATATATCTGAGTTGTCTATAGCATTCCTTCTCAACTAATGATCCAGTAACTCTATAAAAAAAAGATAAATAAAAATAAAACTAGCCTGGCATGATCTATTCTTCATCAAACAACCAATCAAATACTTATAAAAATACTGTATGCCAGACACTATGCTATATTCTGGGTATACAAAGACAAAAACAAAATAGTCACTTCCTTTCATTAGATTACTTTATTTTTTTGCCTTTTTTTTGGAGGGCAGTTTTGGAGGTTAAGTGACTTGCCCAATGTCACACGGCTTGTGTTTGTGTGTGTGTGTGTGTGTGTTTTAAGTGTCTGAGGCTGGATTTGAACTCAGGTCCTCCTGACTCCAGGGCCAGTGCTCTATTCACTGTGCCACCTAGCCGCCCCTCATTAGATTACTTTCTAATGGGTGGAGACAGTATATTTGTATGTATACATATGACAAACACAAATCAAATACAAGGTAACCATTGGGAGGAATATATAATGATCTGGTGGGAGGAGTAAAGGCTTTCCCAGTAGGTTGCCTAGTGATCCTTAATATTGAAAGAAACCCCAGATTCTGGGAGGCAGAAGTGTAGAGGGATAGCATTCTAGACATGAGGAACAGTCAATGCAATAGCAAACAGCTGAGAAATGGAACATGGTATGTGAGGAAAGTATCTGGACCATAGAGAATGTGGAAGGAATTAATGTATGTGTAGACTAGGAAGGAAGAGCAAGAATTTATTAAATACCGTCTATATGTCAAATATTCTCTCATTTGATCTACCTAATAACCCTGGGAGGTTGGTGCTATTATTATCCCCATTTTACAGTAGTGGAAACTGAGGCAGATAGAAAGTTGAGTTTAGGGTCACACAGACAGTGTCTGAGGCTAAATTTAAAACAGATATTCTTGACTCCAGGTCTAACACTCTAGATACTGCATCACTTAGCTGCCTGGTCATTAGAAGCATCCAAGACGTAAAGAGGGACTTGCTGAAATGTCTTGAATAGAGGGTGACATGGTCAGACTTCCCTTTTGGGAAAAGAAATTTGACAGTCATGTGGAGGATGGTTAGGAGTAGAGAAACTTTAAGTAGGGAAAATCCAGGTAGGACCTGATCAGAGCCTCAACTATGATTAAGCAAAGAAAATGGGATATGTTTGAGATATACTCCAAGGAATAAAAACCTATAACATTAGGCAATTTATTTAGATATGTAGGGCTAATAAGAGGTAAGAGTCAAGGACAATACTGATGTTGCCAATGGAATGATGATTTTGCACTGAATAGAAATAAGGAAGTTAAAAAGAAAGGCCCATTAAGGGGAAAAGACAAGTTATCTTTTAGATATGTTGAGTTTCAGGTACTTGTAGGACATCCAGTTTGAGATGTATAAAAGGGAATTTATGGAAAGAGATTGGAGCTCGAGAGATATTAAGTCTGGAAATGAAGATCTGGAAACTAGCTGCAAAAAGATAATTAAACCCATGGGAGCTGATGAGAGTTTCATGTCACATAGAGTAGAGAAATAAGAAAGAAGAAAGTCTAGGACAGTCTTGGAGTATACCTACAGTTGAGGTTGTCATGAATGGGAGTGGATGATAATCCAACAAAGACTGAAATAGCAATCTGGTGGGAGGTGAACCAAGAGGAACTAGTGTCACAAAAATTCAGATACTACCACCACCACCACCACTACTACTACCATTATCATTAATAATAATAATACATTTTCACTTTTATATAAATATTTTAAGGTCTCACTGATATTGAGGATCAATTAGGGAGAATTACAAGCCAAGATAGCTCTCCATGATTACCACTTCCCTTTATAAGTTGTACAAATGTTGTTTCATTTTATACTCACAACAACCCGGGGAAGTTGAATGCTATTATTATCTCCATTTTAGAAATGAGGAAAATGAGGCAGAGTTTAAGTTACTTGTCCAGGTCATGAGTAAATGCCTGAGGCCAAATTTGAGCTCAAATGTTCCTGACTCCAGATTCATATTTACATACAGTAAAGCCAGAATATCCAGGAAGATCAATATATCAGATGATGCAGATATGTCAAGAAGGATAAAGCTTGATGAAAGGTTATTAGATTTGACAACTAGTAAATCACTGATGAGAGGCTTTAGAGAAAGTAACTTTCATTGAAAGATGTAGCCAGGAACATAACTGTAGAGGATTTAAGGAGTAAGACATGAGGAAGTATATGGCTTTCTCAGAAAATTTGGCTGAGGGAGGAAAGACACAGGAAAATAAGGGAAATAAATAGTGAGACCTAGTGAGTTGTGTTGTTTGTTTGGTTTTGTTTTTTAAGGATAGAAGACACAAAGCAGAGAAGACAATAAATGTAGAGAGATTGAGAATTAATTAGAGAGAGAAGAGATAGCAGTGGAGGCAATCTTAGTGGAGAAGATGGAAGAAGTGAGATCAAGGACATATGTAGAGGGAATTTTAAGAGAAAGACCATTATGGCATCTTCATTAGAGACTAGACTAAAGGAATTAATAGAGGAGAATGTTAAAAGGTTGTGAGATGGGCAGGAGTAGGGAGAAGTTAGCTTGCACTTGAATAATGTTTGTGTTTTGTGAAAAGATGGGGGAGGCAGTTATACAGAAAACTTAAGAAGAGAGGAAAACGTCCAGAGTACCCTTTGTGTAATTGGCATAGAAGATCAATTAGGGAGAAGTACAAGCCAAGAAAGCTCTCCTTGATTACCACTTTGCTTTCTAAATTTTACAAACAATCTCTTTAAAAATTCATTCTAGAATGGTGCCAGGAATTGAAATCAAGCTCACTGGCATGTTGTTTGTCGAATTCACTGTCTCTCTTCTTTTGAAAATTGGGACATTTGTTCCTCTCCATTCCTGAGGCACCCCTGCTGTTCTATGCACTCTTGGAAAGATCATTGACCATAGCTCAGGAATCAAACCTTCCGTTTCTCTCAGTACCTTGGCACATACTTCATCTGGATCTGGCAACTCAAACTTATCAAGTTGCTCTTTTACAATCCTTTCACTTAGTGCTTAGGGGTCTGAAATAATGAGGAGTGTTTCCTCCCCCAGATTTAAAAAAAAATGCCCAATTTTCTTAGTATAGAGAGCACCTCCAGTATTATAGATCATCATGGTGTCAACCATTAATCAAAGACATGTCATGGGTCGTAATGGCCAAAAGTAATTCAGCCCCTGGTGGCTAGCTTTCTGATGATGGCCCTCTCAGGACATGGCCAGACAACCTGATATTATAGCCATACAAGTCATAAGAGCTTTTCCAGTTTTGGCAGACCTGCCTGAGATTTCACTCCACTGGCATAAGCCTCAGGCACTCAGTTTCCTCAATGTGAAAATGAAACAGGTGATTAGGAATATAATGGAGCAAACCGCAAAAATAAACTGGGGTGAAAGACTAAGCAGATTTTCTGTTTTTATTTTTTTTTAACATATATGTAATTTAAATAAGGAATTTGACTAATGTGAAAATCAGGGCCTCTGCATAATAATTCCAATTAGGAGGAATTGAAGAAAATATTTCTATAAGTTATTTTTTTTATTTCTTCCTCCTATTCATGGGTGAATAAAATGTATAAGAATCTGTCACATTTGATTTTATTTTTCTTTTATATGAAATTTGCCATACTTAGAAGTAGTTGTGATAATGGCTCACATTCATATAGCTCTCCAAGATTTGCAAATCACTTTCCTCATAATAATTTGGTGGTTTTTTGGTTTTTTTTTTTGCTTTTTGGAGGGGGGGAAGCAGGAGAATTAGGGTTAAGTGACTTGCCCAAGGTCTCTCAGCTAGTAAGTGTTAAGTGTCTGAGGCCAGAATTGAACTCAGGTTCTCCTGACTCCAGGGCTGGTGAGACACCTAGTCACCCCATCCTCATAATAATATTGTAAAGTTGGTAGCTGTTGTTGCTCATCCTTCATTCTTATAAAGGACCAATGACAGCATGAGGGTGAAGTCTTGATTGAATGTGAATTGGATTTGCATGAGGCAGAGTTGTGCAAAGTTGTCAGCCTTGCAAAGACACCTAGAGGGTAAAAAATTCATCCATAAGTCTCAGAACTAGTATCTGAGACAGGACTCAGAACCAGGTTTTGCTGACTTGTAAGACCACTAAATCAAATTGCCTCTCATTCAGAACCTGATAAGCTTCATTTTTTTCTTTTTTTTTGTCTTCATTAATTTGTTTGTTTACTCTTAGTTTACAAAATTCAGTTCCACAATTCCTTGAGTTTCAAATTTTCTGTCCCTCCCTCCCCTCCCCCCCATGATGGCCTACAATCAAATATAGGATCTGCAAATACTTTCACATTACACATTATTCAGGTTATAAAGAAGGATTGTATCAGATGGAATGAACAATGGTTAAGAGGAAACAAAACCAAACAAGAAAAAGAAAGAAAGCAGGTAGTTTGCTTCAATCTGCATTCAAACTCTGTTCTTTCTAGTTCTTTCTCTGAATGTAGACATCTCTCTCCATCATGAGTCTTTTGGAGTTGACTGAGTTCCCTGCATTGCTGAGAAGACTCCAGTGTATCAAAGTTGGTCGTCTCACATGCGTTGTATCTGTAATTGTGTACAAATCTCTCCTGGTTCTATTCTTCTTACTCAGCATCAGTTCATATAAATTTCTCCAGGTTATTATGAAGTCCATCCGCTCCGCGTTTCTCATAGCACGATAGTATTCCATTACATTTATATACCACAACTTGTTCAGCCATTCTCCAATTGATGGGCATCCCCTTAATTTCCAATTCTTTGCCACTACAAAAAGAGCTGCAATAAATATTTTTGTACATATGGGTCTTCCTCCCACTCCTATGATCTCTTTGGGATACAACCCTTGAAGTGGTATTGCTGGTCAAAGGGTATGAAATTATCACTTTTTTCATTTAACAAAACTATTTTTTCTGCTTTTTCCAACCACAACAAAAAAGAAAAACTCTCATAACAAACACAAATATTTGAGCAAAAGAAATTCCCATACTGTTATACATATATAAATACACACATACACATACATGTGTGTGTTCATCCTGACTTTCACTTCTCTTTCAGGGACTAGGTAACATGTTTCATTATCAATGCTCTGGGATTACAGTTGGATATTTCATTGAATTTGATAAAATTTAGATGCTGAAGTCACCCTTGACATTCAATGTTAGTATTTTTTTAAGCTGCTAAAGAACTGCACTTGTACAACCTATATATATATGTTCAATACCTGAGCTGCATACGTTGTCAGGAACTATACAACAGCTGCTTTCAAAACAAAATCTCTTACACTATGTTATAATTCCCCAACCCAAGGAAACAAACCCCTGACTTTTTCTTTGGGAAGTAAAGCTCTATGTTATTACAGTCAGGAAAGGTATAAGAGAGGCAGCCTCTATAAACAATCTTTTAGGGTCTGGAAAGCTGGGAACCATTACTGGGCAATGCATGATAATTGTTTTCCCTTTCAACAAAAAGACTGAGGAAACATTTCATTGATTTTTTGGGGAAAGAGTTCCTTTTTTTTCCAGATATATTTAAAACCCAAATACCTGTCCATGGAAAAGGTGGGGAAAGAATGAAGTACACTGGGTAGTTTTTAAGGTCTAATGACAGGCGATGTGTAGATCTTGCAGTCTCTGTTCTTTTCCTCTTCAAATCTGTCCTGAGACTGGGCTTCCCCCCCCCCCCCCCCCCCCCCATTTTTTTTTTTTTTTTTTGCTATCTCCTTCAAAACCCTGCAGTAAATGCCTGTTGGTTCCTGAGTGAGATTCAGACTCCTTAACTGGGCTTTCAAGGTCTTCCTCAATCTGGTGGCACCCTATATCTATCTTTATCTTATTCCACTACCTTTAGGTACCCCTTATTCTGAGGAAACTAAGTGATTTCTCATTCACTGCACACACCTCCTGCTTTCCTGATTCCCTGCCTTTGACCACGTGATTCTCCACCTTGGAATTCACTCTTGCCTCTTTACTACATGGTGAGTTCTTTTGTGTCTTTTAAAAACACAATTTAAATGCCACTTCCTTGACTTCTCATTCATTTGGTTATGATCATTTCTCTCTTGGACACTCTGCTTGTACCTCTCTGGTGTGCTAATCAGATCATTCTCTCATACTTTCATTATCTATGTTAATGTTTATCATTGACTAGTTTGTAACCTCTGAAGACCAGGATTCTGTGAAATCTTTACTCTCTCCTCAAAAAAAAAAAAAAGCAGCACAGCGTTCTGCATACAGTAAATCAAACGATCATAAATGTGTAAGTAGGAAGGACTTTACAGGGCATTTAATCTAAGCCCCTTATTTTACAGATGAGGAAACTGAGGGCTAGAGAGATTAAGTAACTTTATCCAAGTTGACTCAGGTAGCAAGTACTTGTGGTGGAATTTGCACCAAGTCCTCTAAAGTCAATTCTCTTTCTGTGTGCAAAATACATTCCCAAAGCTGCTGTTGCTTCTGTCACAACCATCTGGTCCTACCACTGGTGTTTCATCCATGTGGGCTCCAGGCCATCCTCCACCCCCTTGTCACAGATCTGTTTTTCTAACTACCTAAATTGTCTTGGGTTGGAACAATGTTTCATTCTGATCTTTTATTGACTTTGCTGATCCTGAAATCAATCTGAGGCATTATTTTTAAGTTATTTGGAGGAGAATGGTGGGATAGCCTATATGAGAGCTTTCTCTACTTTTTTTTCCCCCACTTTTTTTCTTGGCTCCATCATGGCTCCAACCCTGGAAGTCCTACAGTATGGAGCACTTCCAGGAAGAGACATTAGCAGAATAATAGACTAGAGGCTTCTGGGCATCTAGGTTTCAGAAGGGAGGACAAAAATATCCTAGAGTGACTGAGAAGGGACATGAATTTCATGGATTTTATCATTTATTTTTTTTTCTTGAGACCATTCTTTCTGTTGGAAGTTTGAAGGGCAGGGTAGGGTGGGACAGAATTTACATTACATATATCTCACCAAATAGTCACAACAAGAAACTGTCAGAAAGGAGTAACAGAAAAAATATTGATCAGAATTATGAAACCAGAGAATTCAGAGGTAAACACAGAGGCAGATATACCTTGCAAAATACAATTAAATTTATATTCAAAAAACATGAGTTTAAATTCCAGCTCTGCTACTTTTACCTGTGTGACTATTTGAAGAACTTTCTGAATCTCAGTTTTCTCATCTGTAATATAAGGGCATTAAACCAGAATTCCTTCTGATTTAAAATCCTATGCTCCTACAAAGTCTTACAAGAAAGTTTTCCAGGCTCCAAGCTATTTCTATCCCAAACAAGCTGATTCTAATACCTATGAGTCTAATTAAAATTGAGGATAGTTCCTAATTATTTATTCAATTAGCATTAATTATTATTTGAGGGGGGTAGTCTGATTTGAGAAATAGATGAATCAGTATTTTAAGGTCAACTCATTAAGAGATTTTTCTCCTTAGCAGGAGTACAATGAAGGGAGTCTATTTTATTCATTTTACTTATGGTCCCAACATTTTCCCATTGAAAATGATGAATTTCCACCTAGAGAGCAAAACATTTTAATATTTCAGTGGGCAACCCCAAGGGCAGATTATTGATATTTACCCCTTGGAAAGGTGCACTTCACCCTGGGAGTGCTTCCAAATGTTACCCAAATTAGCACTTCTCATAATGAAGCTGCCAAAGCCAAAATTGATCGACCTGCAGAGTTCTCATATATAATAGCAACACGTCTCATCTTCAAATGGAGTTTTTTTTTACAGACTAGTGGCTCTCATTGACATAGTACTGAAGCCAACAATCAGCCATCAAGGGAATGTCAATTGTATAAACATTCCAATAATTTCATATCCAAAGGCAAAGGAAGGAAAGTTAAAATTCTCCAAACCTTTCTCCTTTTGCCAGCAAAAATCAGAGAAACAAAGACAAGTGTTTTGACTTTCATTTGCAAAAATTGGAGAATGTTGGTTTCAATTTTATTTTTGTTATTATTGTTTTTCTTTGTGGATCATCTACCATAGTGGAATATATTACTTTATCAATTTGCAATGGAATCATAGAAGACTTAAATCTATGCTTGTCAAATTTGTGAATAGCTCAAAACTAGGGAGATCAACTAATATGAAAGGTGACAGAGTCAAGGTTCAAGAATAGCTTGACAAACTGAAACCAATAAAATGGGATAAAGAAAATCCTGCAGGTTCAAAAAATCAATTGAACTATTACAATGTAGGAAAGATTTGACAAAATCCCTTGAGAAACCAGTGACTTCCATTTGGTAGGTATTTAAATATTTGCTAAATTGAATTAAATCAAATAGTCCATGTAAAAAGATTTAAGAGTTCTAGTGAACTGCATGTTCTAACAAAATCAATATTATGGCATAGATTTTAAAAAATCTGTGTAGTCTTAGGCAAAATTAATATAGAATTGTTCTGTAGTCTCCAGGAGTCAAATCATATAGAATCATAAAACCTTAGGGTAGCAAATGATCATAGAAGTCACCTATTCCAGCTTGCACTTTAACAGAAATTTCCTCCATAGCATCCTGACAAGTACTTACCCAGCATCCAGGTGAAGATTTCCAGTAATAAGGAACTCACTGCTTCCTGAGGCAGCCCATGCCACTTTTGTAGTTCAAATTAATTGTTAGGAAATTTTCCTTTTTATTGACCTGAATTAGTCTCTCTACAACTTCAATTCATTAGTTACAGCTCTCTATAACTTATTCCTCCAGAACAAGGGTTATATGAATTTTAAAACAGACAAAAAATATTAACTTTTTTCAGTGTATGTTGTTTTCTTTCTAATCCTATGTTTTATTTTATACATTTTAAAAATACTATTCTGGGAAAGGGTCTTTAACCTTTAATTGAATGACATTGGGGTCCATCTCTGTCTCTCTCTCTCTGTCTCTGTCTCTCTCACATACATACACACACACACACACACACACACACACACACCAGCTCTAGAGACAGGCAAACAATTCTTCCCTATGACAGTACTCCACTCCACCAGAAGACAACTATCATTTCTTTTCCAATTTGAGTCTTCCCAGTCTACTGAATTGATTTTTGTCTGCCATGGTTTTGAATCTTTTTAGAAACCTTGTTGCCTCTCCTCTAAATGCTCTCAACTTGCCAGTCTCTTGTCTAAAATATGGTAGACACAAGTGAATGTAGAACTCTTGATAAGGTCTAACCTGGAAGGGAAGAGTACAGGGGAAGTACCACACCCTTCCTTTGGAGTTTGAACTCAATGAACTACTAAACTCCCAATTCTAAGACCATTTTATACAAGGAATGAATCCTTAAGAAGCAATGACATATTAAACTTGTAGAAGAGATTTCTAAGAAAGTAATCTGGAAATATTCAAAAGTCTGTCATGTAGAAAAGATAGATGTTTTTTCTCTCTTCTTCCAGAGGGAAAAATTAAGACCAATTGTTGCATTCAACATAAGAAAGATCTTTCTTTCAAATGTTACCCAAAGTGGAGTATTTTGCTGTATTAGAGAGCTGATTCTCCATCATTGGAAATGATCAAACTTAAAGGGTAGATATTCTCATTTTAATATTTCATAAATCCTTTAGCCTGGGATTTTAAATGGTCACATGATACTTTGCTTCTTTTTCTGTTTGTCAGCATTTCTCTAGGTTATTCCTCTTCCCAACAAGGCATTATTCTCTGGCCCATACCAAATACATGATCTCTCCTAGAACCTGAATAAATGGATTTCCTATCTTCGATCCAGGCCATTCATTATCACAGTTTACTTGTTAGTACTGCTTCACTCCATACCACCAGTTCACCTCTTCTTTTTTCAGACAGCCTAATGTCTAATTTTCAACAGTTTCCCTCCAAATGAAAATCACTATTGGTATGGTAAGCATTTGGAGTTTTATTATTGATTTATGCCTTGGGTGAAGAGGTTAATTAAATGTGAATTTTAAGCCGACAACATGATTAGAGGAGTGAGGAAACCTGAATTCATGAATACTTCCAGGGCTGTTAAAACTATTTAAAATGAACAATGACTATGGAAAGGGATGGGGGTAGGGGGAGCCTTTGTTAGCAGCAACTGGATTAATGCAATTCTGAGGACTTTAAGAGGAATAAGAGATTCTTTCCAAAACATTCAAGTCCAGCTGGGTTTTTATTTTGCATTTATATTGACATTAGCATGGAATAGAATACATTCTTACTAAACCACTCTTATGAATTCTCTTTGTTTCTCTTCTTCCAAATTACATCTTATAGTCATGAGCTTATCCAACTCGACAGACCATGCTAGAGAAATGGGCCATTCATGGGCAATCATCCCTTAAAGAGCCCTAGAGGATACTTCCCAGAAGCCAGTGATTTATCTATGTATTTCCTACAGACTCAGCATTTGCCTTCCACCTGCTTTTCATTATTCTAGAGACAATATTTGAAAAACAGCCTTAATCAGGATTTGATCTTCAACAAAAAAGATGGTCAAAGATGCTCATGTAGTAATGAAGCAGAAAGAAAAAGTTGGACTAAAAAAAGGTATCAGGGGCTTGCTTCCACCTTAATTGCAAGTTTTTCAAAGGCCAGAAAGTCCTATATTTAGGTTCCAAAAACTAAGAGATGCAAGATAGACACGTGTGTGTGTGTGTGTGTCTGTGTGCATGCATGTGCTTGTAGATGGAATAGAAGAGGATTTAGGAAACTAGCTCAATATTAGTCAACTATGTGCTGTAATAGCTAAATAAGTTGATCTAGACTTAGCAACAAAGAATGTCTAAACACTATTTCCACCACAGATGTTGTTTCAGACAAAATCTAGAGTACTACTTTTGTGGGGGGAGGCTGGAATTCTTGACTGCTTACTGACTATTGTCCAGACTGGAAATACAGTGGTGACTCTATCCCCTCACCCTACTCTTGATGGATCCAGTTGCTGTTTCCAACCTGGGCTGGCTTGCAACCCATTAGGCAGCCTGCCAGTTCGCCACTCCTGGGGGCTCACCATAATGGTACAATATTTAATGAAGCCTGAGCTCTTCTGCAGCAATAGAACTTCCAAACTCAAATGATTCTCCATTCTCAACCTCCCCCAAAGAGGGGAGATTACAGAGTGCAACACAAGCCTGGATTGGGGTATTTTGTTCAGACTCAGCTACATTTTTGGCACAGTATTGACCAGATGGAACAAATCCAGCAAAAGTGATCAGGACAGTGTGGACTTGGAGACATATAATAAAAGGATTGATTGAAGGAAAAGGTAACATTTGGCCTGAAGAAGAAAGAATTGAGAGACACAATCACCATTTTCAAGTTTCTTAAATGCTGTCATATGCAAGAGGGCTTAGATTTGTTTTTCTAAGGCCTAAAGGGCAGGACTAAAAGCAGTAATGATAGTCACAGAGAAATAGATTGCAACTTACTAGAGAAGTGAAAAGGAAGAAGAGGAAGAGGAAGAACTAGAAAAACAAGAAAAACAACCAGAAGACAATCATTTCTCCTTTTGTTGGAAAAGTGGGAGACAATGGGTAAAGAACCCTTTATGTGTTGCAAAACTATATTACTGTGCCAGCTGATTCTATTTAATTGGGTTTTTTTCCTTGCAAGGAAAGGTTCACTTCATGGAGAGGTAGAGTACATTCAATTATAAACAGTAAATTAAAAAAAAACACACAAATCAACAACAACAACAACAAAAACATCATCCAAAAGTGGAATGGGCTGACAAGGGAAGCAGTGAGTCTAAAGATCCTCAATAGAGGTCTTCAAACTGAACCTGGATGACCAATTGTTTGACATGGTATAAGTGGATTCCAAACAAGCATGAGTTAGACTACGTGATTTAAGGTCTGCCTCTGACACATATTAGTTTTATGAACATGGATAAGTTATTTAATGTTTTGGTGCACCAGCAAAATCTCTTAAAATTTTAAGTTTCGTTGAGTGGATACTATGTATGTTTGAGTGTTAGGAGTGGCAGAGGGATAAGAAGATTCAGGCTTTCCATGCTAGGATTTCTCTATATTGGTTAAATCACATGTATGAATTTTAAAAAATAATTTTTAATGTTTAACAAAATTGAATACAATATTTCTAATGCATAATATTTGCATTAATTATTAACTTTTTAAAAAATAGATTGATTCCTGACAACTGTGCCATGAGATAATAAAGTCAAGAACAGTATGGAATGGGTCTAAACAAGACAATTTGGTCAATACCTTCATGACATCCATCTCAGGAAACTAGAGTCCATTATAATTGCTATTTGATTTGAAACAAATGTTGGTTTCACTCTAGAAAATTGAAGAAAATTTATACCCATGTATCTAGGTTGTATATACATGTGCATACACATATATATGTAGATATATATAGATAGATAGATATTTATATACATGTTGTATATTTTTAGTGTGCCTGTGATTTAATTGGTATGAGTTCTTAGTGAACAATTTCTTCTACTAATACAGATGAATACCTTCTCAACTTATACTCTCATCATGTTTCCTATGCCCTGAGAGTTGCCCTGGCAACTACCATGTAGATTTGAGAGGTAGGAATTCTTGACTGTTTACTGATGGCAGGACGTGCTTTGTGCAGTTGTGCCTTTCTTAGAGAAGATGATTCTCATCAGCAAGATGTGCTATGCATTCCTGGCTTGCCTGAAGATCTAGACTTTGAGTGACTTCTCGATAGTTCACATCAGAGGGAATTATGGAATATTTGTTCAACATTCCCACAAATGTCCTAAGAGTCTTTGCCTCTTTGGAGAGCATAATAGGAGTAATGGGTTATTGTTTCATGTTTTAAGTATGTGTCAATATGTCCTTATGTCTGTCTGTCTCTCTTTCCCACTCTCCCTATCTTTTGTAAATAACTTCTAAATCCAATATTTATTATTTTATACATTGAATAACTTTCATAGAAGCAATACTATAAATCCTTTTCAAGGGGACACTAGAGAGGGGCTAAACCCATTTATTTAAGACATTTTACATAGGATTCCCCCACATTAATCTGCAAAAGCCAAGTGTGGAGGCCAAAGGAAAAGACAGCATACTATGGGGTCACCTGCAGCCTAAGGCAATCCCCTATCCACAAAAGAACTCTAGCTCTTAACTCAGATTCACTGCAAGACCCTCTCTACATACCTTCTTACTGTTTTCTTTCCACTGCAGGCACTGCTTTAAGGAACATAGGAACTCATGGGAAAGGATCAGTGTCTCTGTGTGTGTGTATGTTCATTTAGTGTAAAAGTCAGTAAAAGGCTTTATTCCTTACATTCTTACAAGCAAAAGGTAGGGACAAACATTTGAGTATTTCAGTAAAATACCTTTCCTAAAAGTGCTCTTAGAATATCCAGAAAATACATAGTCATTCTGTGTCATTCTGACAAATGGTCAGTCACTAGTCTTGGGGGGAATTTGTTGTATTCAAAATTAATCAAAATAAACACCCTAATTTGCTTGGTCTGTCTTTAGTTTTGGCCTCCAAGTTAGGATAGACTCTTTGATTATCCTTGCAAAAGAATTGGGGTAGAGGAAGGCAAAAACTAAATGTCAGATGATGGGACTACCCTTCTGATACTGAAATAGTTCTAGGAACTTGTTTTTATATTGTGAAATTTCTTAAAATGAAGAAATCACAGATCCTTTGAGTATATAACCCTATGTATCTCACTGTCTTGTTGTAAGGATTTGTTTAACAAATTACTTTTTTTCCGTGTTTATATCTTTCTCTTTAGAGTTTTCTTTGTCTCCCCTTCATGTCCTTTCTATGTCCCCAGCCCTTCTCACAATTCACTTTTGATATATAGGCTCCTCCTAGTCTAGAAATACCATTTGCCTATATTTAGGGACATTGCTCACCTGTGCCTACCATCTCTCTTTTGTAATGAGGCTCCCACCAGTATCCAAAAGCACACATTAGACTAAAAATGAACATTCTATTCAGGACATTGCCTGAACTAATGGACAGTAAGACTGAAATGTTTCCAGCATCCTTACCTTCCTCCCCACCACAGGCTACCTTTTCCTCAACTCTAACCAAGCAATGAACTTGGCTTTCATGAGCTATATCTGCAAATCTCTCTGGGACACTGCCCTGCAAAAATCAGCAATAAAATGTTGCTTTTAAACCTGGTCCTTGATATAATGTGTGCAGTTTAACAGAAAAGGGGGCAGAGCTGAACTATTTCTAACCTATAATATGCTATGTATATTTGATCTCTGGTGACCATGGGAGGGAGGATGGCATACTTCTTCATCACACCCACTCTTTCAACTCAGTCTCTGGAATATTTATCTATGGAAAAATTAATTTTAAAAAATAAACCTTCTCTAATAGCTTTTCAGAAGAGGGCTAGTAGGTGATAGAGGACTCTGTAAAATAATATTAATAATAGTAAAAATAGCAGCAACGAAAATAACAAACATTTACTAAGCTAGACGACTCAGATACTTTAGCTAATGCTAATATCACCTAATCATCTTGGCCCCTATATTCTAGCTTGTCAATGTACTTCCTAAATTGTGATGCACATATTGAACATAATATGGATAAAGAATTTTGCAAAATCAAAAGTACCTTGTGTCTTGAATCCTATCAAAATAGAAGCCCTTTCATTTTCCCACTAGTTAAACTGGGTCAATATTGCAAAAGCATTCATGATACAGAGAAAAAATTGTGATTTTCTAGATATTAAACACCAGTAGAATAATTTAGCATGCAAGACCAAGCATGTGTCAAAGTTAGATAAGCTGGCCCTTTTACTGATCCTTGTGTACACGGGACACCCTTGAACACATTTCAGAAAGCTACCCTGGATTAAAAGACTTTATGTGGATTGGTACTTCTTTGAAACCATTGTTCACTAGCACCCAACAATGGATTTAATTTTTACCCACCAAAATACATGTTATTTCTATTCAAAAGACATTTGAACAAACAACATTGCAAATGAAAAGAAAACATGAGTCATGTGCAAATAATCAATCTAGAATCATTTTGGGATCAATTAGGTTCTAGGTACTGTGCCAGGTCCTAGAGATCTGAAGACAAAGTGAAATCAAATCATCTCTCCTCTCAAGCAGCATACATTCTAGAGTGGGGCTCCTCTAGAGAGAGGGAGGAACGAGTGAGGAGAGACATAGGTTTGCGGGTAACATTTAGACAACTGCATCCTTTTAAAATGGTTCCATGGGTGTCTAGCCTCCATTGTCAAGGTTTTTGTTATAGTAGATTTGCAATTAGGAGTCCTGCTTTTAAATGCTGCTCCTAATGCTTTTAATCAGATGATCATGGGCTTGTTATGTAATATGTAGTTTCTTATTTTCCTTGATAAAAAAGAAATGATACGCTTAAATTATGGTTAAGTTGCATCTTGAAATAAAGTGAATTTTATGAGGTAGAGGTGAAGAGGAGGTTGATCCTAGAAATGAGGGATGCCCATTGCAAAAGCACAGATGTGAGATGGAGTATGGTATGTGAAGAACAAAGAGAAGTCCCATTTGACTGGATTATAGTTATGTGGGAAGGTTACTTGCTGGTTATCTAGAAGGTGTACTAGATCTGGAGTCAGGAAGACCTGACATTCTCTAAAAATTTAAAGCCCTAAATGGAAAAGTCCCTGCCATGCCACCTCCTAATCCAGGACCATACATCCTCACCAATTCATTATTTTCTTAATTATGAATTTATGATAAATTTAATTTGAGCTTAAACTAAAGGTTTTATTTTGTTTTCTCTTTATATTATCTGGGATAAGAAATTAATGTAACTGATATGTTAACAAATATTAAAATATTATTAGTTTTATATAAAAATGTATATGTTCAAATGAATGCAGTCATCTTCAAATTAATCACCTTGGGATGAAGAACACATTACAATAAGCTCTCAATTGCTCCAAACATAATTGGAAGTCCCCTTTGGGAGCTATTGTCAGTGTTACTACAATTTCCTTTTAATATCCTCAGCAGTGACAAATCTTTGCTTTTGAAGGATGTCAGTATCATAGGGACACTAGGCACTGCAGGGTATCTAGGGAGAAGGCAGTATAGGAAGTATCTTTCATAAGAAATTCCTCAATGACTCTCTGGTTCTGGAGGATGGAACTACTGCTAACAGTTAAAGTGACTGTCCTTTAGATTGCACTAGAATTTCTGTATGAGTACTTAGGGGAACCAGATAATGGGAAAGGGGCTGTCATAATTTTTAAAAAGCCACATTCAGGTGAATGAGCAGAACAAGGGAATGGTGTGAGTCTAGTGAGTACAGAATCACTGGATCTCACAGTAGAAAACCCCTTTACACCATCTCCTACTCTCTCCTTTTCTACAATCTCATTGTCAGGCAGCACTTCTTGTTAATGACAACCCCTCTCCACGTGCCCAATAATAATTTCCCAACTAGTCTTCTCCAGCAGATTGCTTCCACTATCATCCCTCCTCTCTAATCTTCAACCTCTCCCTATTATTTCTTACAGCTTTTAGATATGCTCATGCTTTGTTCATCTTTAAAATAAACCACATCATTAGACCCTAATATATTCTCAAGCTATTGCCATTTCTCTTCTCCTTTTCTTAACCATATAAAATCTGTCTATATGTATTACTCCCTTACTTTCTCTTCAGTCCTTTGCAATGTGACTTTTTACTTCATCTTTCAATTAATCTCTTAATTTTTAAATCTGATTATCTTTTTTTAATTAGTGTTTTTTATTTTTTAATTGATGTCCTTTACAAACTGGCCCAAATATATATTTCTAGCCTCATTATTCATCAATCCCCTTCCTACACACTATGATCCAGTCAAATGGGCCTTCCTTTTGTTCTTCACATACTATACTACATTTCAAATTTTCGTGCCTTCGCAATGGACATACCTCATTCCTAGGATGAACCTCATCTTCAACTCTATCTCATAAAATTCATCTTATTTCATGATGCAACTTAATCACTTTCTTCTACAAAAGGCCTTTTCCAATCCCCCTAAAGCTAGTCTTATCTTCAACAACTTTACATTTAATTATCTTAAATTTATTTAAGCTTCTTGTATTATTTTTAGTTTCTTATGTTTATATTAGTTATCTTTATATTGTCATATATGTGCAAGTAAGTTTATATGTCTCTGTGTATATATATATATATATATATGCATTAAATATAATTGATATGGCAAATAATGTATATATATGTAAACATATATTCACACATACTGTAATTCTCAATAAAATATAAAGTCATTATTTAGAGTAGGGATTATTTTATTCTTTGTATTTGTATCCTCACCATCAAGCAAAGTTTCTGACACTGAGGAGATTTTAATAAGTGCATATTGATTGATTGACTTTACATAGAGAATGGGAAGGGATTTTAGAGGTCATTTATTTTAATCCCTTCACCCAATTCTATTGTGGAGCAAACTGAGCCTGAAGTCACTGGGATACTAAATGTTAGAAGTAGGATTTGAACCCAGGTCCTCTGACAACATTCAAATGTTGCCAACTGATTTAGTGACAAAATAGTCAAGTTATTTCAGAACCCAAGAATACAATATATCCAGGAAAGGTGATTTTAATTGTTAACGAGCAGCTATTCTCTTAACTTGATTTGGCTATCATCTACCTATTATTCATTTTTGTTATATTCTATTTTAAAAGACATTTTCCTTGGTAGAGAAAACAGAAGCAAAATAAAAATTAAGTAACTTTTTCTTCGCTTTTTAAAAATTATCCATCCACACCAAGCAGTTGTTCTATCTCATCCATGATTCTCCTCCTCCTTACCCTCCCCAAATAAGTTATGACATTTCCCCGTTTCATTTTGAGCTTTAACACTCAAGATACTATCTCTATAGGAAAATATCAGATTTTACTATTTATTCTTTATTGCATTCTCATTTGTCTAAAGATATGTCTTAAGATCTAAGTTGGCAATTGAGTTCTCTATGTACCTTTTTTTCTCCAGATAACTGCAGTTTTGATTGATCCAAATAATTTATTTTTGTCCTCAGAATTTAATTCTTGAGATTTTCCTATCCCAACTCAGATCTTCCTTGTCAAATTTTGTTCCATGAAATTTTATTCATCCTTCCTTTGAACTATTTGAAATCTGAAGTGAATGGTTTAGTGACTTTCTTCACATAATTCCAATGTTTTCTTTCTAGAATTGTTGTGCCAACTCACAGTCCCACCAAGAGAACACTGCTGTCTCTTCCCAAGGTCACTCTGGTTTTTTGTTTGTTTGTTTTAACAAAGCAATGACTTTTTTCTCACCATTTGAAAACTGTTTTCTCATATCTTCCCACTTGACTATTGGAGAATGAAACTTTTATCTTATATATGTATATCCATTTGCTATATATATTTTATCAGTATATCTCATATAGAAAATTTTCCTCCTCCAAAGCTTTTTTCTTCTTATTTTGGTTGCATGGATTAATGCGTGTTTTTAGAATGGAAAATTAAATTGAATTTATACACACACACACACACACACACACACACACACACACATATATATATATACACTTCTAGTTAACTAAATTAGAAACATTAGCTCTTCTGAAATCCACAGCATACTTTAGTGGCTCACATATTGCCCAGTGGAATTCTTTGCCTTCAATTCAATAAGCTTTTACTGAGCACCTACTATATCCCAGAAAGTGTGCTAGCTGCTAGGAATAGAGAAAATGGAACAGTTCCTGCTTTTGAGTAGCCAATAATCTAAAGACAATACATGTCTTTTTAAAATCTAAGATCTCCACTCCTTTCAACAAATATTTATTCTCTTCCCTCTTCCTCACTTCCTTAATGTGGTCAGTTTTAAAATCTTGTCAATTATGTCTCCATAGCACCTCTTGGCGCTCTCTCTCTCTCTCTCTCTCTCTCTCTCTCTCTCTCTCTATATATATATATATATATATATATATATATATATATATATATACATATATATATGTATATATATATATTATATAATTTAATCTCATTATCACCCCCAGTAGAAAAATGTTACTACCTTCTGCCTGAACTGTTGTAATAGCACCTTAACAGCTCCATCATAAATTATGTTTCTAGCTCTAGTCTGTATGCACACAACTGCCAAAGTAATCTTTCTAATACACAGATTTGACTATTGTAGTCTCCTACTCAAAAGTTTCAAGATCATGGAATTTAATAATAGTAATAATGATAGCTATCATTTGTATAGTGCTTTTAAATATTTCAATTTATCTTCATGATAGCCCTGAGAGGTAGGTGCTATTACCATCTCCATTTTATAGTTGAGGAAACTGGAAGAAATAGAAGTTGTGACTTGCTCAGGGTCACATAGCTAGTAAGGGTCTAAGTTAAAATTTGAATTCAGGTCTTCCTGACTCCAGATCCAGTGCTCTATCTAGTGTACCTTCTAGATGACCAGCAAATAACCTTAGTGATCACCTAGGTCTCCCTTTCTTATGTCCCATATTAGAAAACTGAGGAACAGAGAGTTTAGGCTTGCTTTAAAGAAATAGTAATATAGATAATTTATTTCCATTTGTAGCATCATGTTTGCATCATCAAAAAAGGAGAGGAATTGAAAAAGCTAATTAGAACACAGAAAACTGGATTTATTGTTGTTCAGTTATTTTCAGTCATGGTCAACTCTTCAAGATCCCATTTGGAGTTTTCTTGCAAAGCTACTAGGATGGTTTACCCATTTCATTCTCCAGTTCATTTTGCAGATGATGAAACTAAGTCAAATGAGGTCAAGTGACTTGCCCAGGGTCACATAGCTAGTAAGTATCTGAGGCCAGATTTGAACATAGAAAGCTGAGTCTTCCTGACTCCAAGTACGGCACTCTATCCACTGTGCAACCTAGTTGCCCCAAGACTGGATTAGGGGAGGTAAAATGAGAAATGAAGAGACAGCATGGAATTTTTTTTATTCTAATATTTGTATTATATGTATATACATGCATGTGTATGTTTGTGTATATGTGTGCTTATACATATAAACAGGTGTATACATATATGTGTATATGTGCATGTGCACATGCAAATGTTTGTGTGTGTATATGTGTGTATCTATCTGCCACAAAAATAGAATCTCCATTTTTTTTTGTAACCATTTATAAACCTCATTGGAGAGGCAGTAGTCCTTCAGAGGTAAATCCTGTCTTCATTCTTTGAGGGACTAATTCTTTTAAGCATCCCTAAATCTATAGGGACCTTTAACAGGGAAGCTTCTCCTCCAATCCCAATAGGAAAGTGACACCAAGCTTGGGGTAAAAGGGACTGTAATAAAATGGAACCTGACTCACAGGAGTGTTGTGAGAATCAAATATAGATTATGTGTGTAAATTACCCAGCAAACTTAAAAGTTCTATCAACGTGAAAGCTGCTAGTGAGGATGATGACTACATTGACAATGATAAAAGGAGATGATGTTGGCAAACCATTTAGTGAAGTGCCTGGCACATAGTAGGTGCTATGTAAATGTTAGTGATGATGTTGTTGCTGCTGCTGCTGAAGATCACTCACATAGGTAAGGTAGGTTCAAATGCAGATTCTCTGACTTAAATCTAATTCTCGTTCACTACCTTATGTTTCATCACTATTTTTCCATTGTCTATAGAATAAAACATTAGTTGCCGTTATGTTAGATTCCCTATAATCTTTCTTATTCTTATTATTCAGTCTTATGCTGCACCATTCTTTATATGCTCTATTCCAATCAGATTCAACTACTAGCAATTCTTTGGTCTTCTCCACTCATATCTTGCCTACAGGTTTTTGCATAAGCTGTTCATCTCATGTCCCTATTTGAATCCTTTTCTTTAAGACCTAGCTCAGGGGTCCTTTAACACTCAGGTGCCATGTCCTCCAAGAAATTATAAAGCAGTTCATCCTCATCCTTTTTCTCTAGCTGAAAATATACTCTCTTTCCTCACATTTTCATTGGAAATGTTGAATGTCTTCATTTCCCCTATTTCATTTTACCTGCTTTCTCAATTTTTCCTATACATACAACATCACTTGCCACCATCCTACCTGCCCCCCCCCATACAAACACATACACACACATATCTTCAATGGTAAGGTCCTTGAGGACAGGGGATGTGCCATTTTTATTCTTTTAATTTCTAGTTGGAACACAGAACTGTGCCCATATAGGGTGCTTGCTAAGTGTTTGCATCCTTGAATAGAATTTGAAGCAGTTCTTGAGATAACCACAATCACATGCTTGGGAAAAGCTGAATTCCAGTAATATCCTTTCCCTGTTTGTCCCACCTCCACTTCTCATCTTTTAACTGCCACCTACATAGCTTGCCTTAGGGAGGAAATCCCCGGTACAGTTAAAAAATGAAACACCTGGTTCATTACATCTTACAAGTAAATGGTGTTATATGCTCAAATATATTTTGGTTTCATAGCTCAAATCCATATTATATTGCTATGGCAGGAGAGAAGAAAATGCAGAAAGCTAGATTGAAAAGATATCTATTCCATGCAATGTGGAAAACAGAGCACAGGCTGGCACCTCCTCAGCTTTCCTAAACAGGAAACAACATATAGCTTCAATTTCTCCTAGTAAAGGAAACGAATTTCTTTAACTGTTTATGCACAGTAGGACCTATACTTAGAGTGTCAGAATTTTTACTTTATAGCATTCCTGTTGGGTTGCTGGCTATCTAGATCCTCTTCTGACCAAATAAAAAATTGTCCCTTCCTCTTTCTGGAGACCTACTTGTGATTATCTCCCATCCTTGTGTCTGTCTCTAACCCAATGAGCTATTAATTCTTTTATCCCACATTAAAATGGTCATGTGCCCTGATTTGTTTTCCTGAGCTTTAGGATAGGCTGGTATTTATATCTACCTCTGGTTCCTGTGCCGGGGTTATATTTCTGCACCTAAGAGAAGTGAATAGATCCATATGAATAATGAACCTGTGACCTTGTACACATCAGTATTTTAGTCTGACACATCTTGCTCCAGTCTAGGTAGGCTCTACTTTCTTTCTGACATGTGGATACTTGTAATTTAAAATAATGTTTCTTCATTACTTCAGAAAGAGAAACATTTTAAGCAAGTAATATTATTCCACCAGTTTACCCTGATCAAATAAGATAGAACATCTGAAGTGCTTTGCAAATTTTAAAGTATTATATAAATGCTAGATATTACTAGTAGTATAGAAAACTTTTCTTAATAAACTGGAGAAAGTTAGCCTGGAAAAGACTAAGGAAAACATGGTTACTGTCTTTAAGTGATCTAAAAGATATTTCATATGAAAGGAGAATTAGATTTGTTCTGCTTGACCCCCAGAGAAGGGGGAAAATCGATAAACAAAGAAAAAAAAATTAAGAGCATTAGTTAAAATTCCAAAAAAGTAAGATTTGGACTCTAGACAAAGAAGAAAGTCCTAATATGATACAGTTGGGTTAGGTCTACCTACCAAAGAGGCTCAGCTCTGAGCTCAAGGAAATGAGCCTCTAAATAGGGCTCTAAAGAAAGGAATCAGACCTTTTTGTGCATTCTCTGATTCATTATCCCCAGAATACTAGGATGAAATGTCTTAAATAAAGCTTTGGTGTGATTCATATCTAGATGTTCCCAAAAGGGACTAACAAAGATCTTTCTACAAAAGCTATCCAAAGTGCAAAGTTTTGTTATTGGTCTTGTTCATCAATTGTTCCAGTTGTGTTCGACTATGACCCTATTTGGGGATTTCTTGGCAGAGATACTTAAGTGGTTTGTCATTTCCTTTTCTAACTCATTTTACATATGAGGAAACTGAGGCAAACAGGGTTAAGTGCCTTGCCCAGAATCACGGAGCTAGTAAGTGTCTGAGGCCAAATTTGAACTCAGAAAGATGAGTCTTCCTGACCCCAGGCCTAGCATTCTGTGTACTGTACTACCTAGCTGCCCTATCAATGTACTAAATAGTAGATATCAAATATTTTTTTAAATCTACTTGTTTCCTTTCTGTCATTACCAAAAAATGCTTGAAACATAGAATACTCATAAGCACAGCAAATATTTGAGCCATGAATCAGTAAATTCTTCATTATCATCGTGCTCTCCTGGGAAGAAGAGTCCTAGAATATTTCTCAGACAGCTAACAACATGTTTCACCTTGCCTCAAATTTGCACAGTTACATGAGAAAATCTCAAGTTCCATGTTTCCTGAGCATCCAACAGCATAGCTCATTCTCCTGGCAGTGCTCATCCTCTCTGAGATGGGAGTAGTTGCTAGAAGCACCTCCTTTGACTATTCAGCACTCAAAAACTCCCAACCTCTCAAATTCACAATTTAACTAATAAATCTGGACACATATTTTAGGATCACCATTCAATTGGCAGTGGTCAGGGAAAGAAACACAAAGCCTAAGAGCAATCATTAATTAGGAGCAATAATTCATTAATAAATTAGTTCTGATTCCCCCACACCAATCTGTTCAATATTTAATAAACTAAATAATAATAAACATAACCTTTTGCCCATTTATCTCTATTCTCCCTTAACCCCCAATCTCCTAGGCTAAAATAAATATCTAGATTTTTGGCTATATTATTTGTTACTGATGTAATCAATAATCAAACAAAGCTATAAATAATTCTCTACATTGTAACAATTGTAAGAAAGATAACAGTCAAAATCACTTTTAAATGTCTCTATAAGTGCTGACCTTCTTAATTCTAGAAATAAAATCCTATCATTCAAGTCTTTTAGAATAGCAAAGTCTTTCAAGAATTCTCTTTACAATACTTCTTCATCAGATAAGATTTGAAACACTCTTCTAAAGATAGAAGCTCTCTTCATCCACTTTCTCTCTATACCTCAATAAGTCTCTCTTCAGCCATAACAGTTAATTCTCCATAATGCTAGTTTCAAATCTGTCACTTGACAGACTCTTCATAGAATGATAGAACAAAGGATGAACAACAACAGTTAAACTGTCACTTCCAAGATTCCATTGCCTCTTAAAGATACATTAGCAGTATTTATAGTATCTGGGACAGAAGCTATTGAAGTTGAATTTACACATATACACTCTTGTCTAGTCATGTCTCACCTGTTTTTTTTCTTCTTTAGTTGCTTAATTTTTTTGAAATCAGCACATCATTCTAGCATGTCAAAAACTTTTTGTATTATGATTCTGTCATCTATGATATTAGCTAGCTCTCCCAGCTTATAAAATTTTCACAATCATTTCATCTTTATTAAAATTACTCATATGTGTTGAACAGAACAGGAATAAGAAGAGAGAGTTATGCCACTCCACCAGAGACCTTCCTCCAAGTTAAATCAATTTGTTAATAATTACTCTTTAGACCAAAAACAAAAGCAAAAGCAAAATAATTACTCTTTAGGTCTGGTCATTCAACTTATTCTGAATCCACTCAAATGAATTTCCATCTATCATACATCTCTCTATGGGAAGTGTATAGTTTTCTTTTTTTTTCAAATGCTATACCATACTCCACATATTTGAGTTCTACAGTGTATCTTTTATCAGTCCGATAATTGATAACTATTCAAATTGTAAGTATCCAAAAAGGAAATGCAGTAAGGCCAGAATTACTTATTTATAATGAACCCAAGCTGATCTATACTGATCAAGACTTAAAATCCATCTCATCACTAAGTTATCTTAGAATTTTGCCATTACTCATTAAACTTATTAACCAATGCTTCAATAATCATATAGCTATGATTTTTTGAATGGGAATACTTGCTATGCATGCAGATCAAGGCCTTTCTACAGGGCCCCAGTTTGTCATCAACAGTTGCTATGGCTGGAAAAGAATTGTCTTAATGCCAGCTAGATAATTAGCCTTGATTATATATGCATCTATCTGTCTATCTAAATATTCTCTCGGTAGGTCCAGAATTTCCAGCTTGGTTTGACTTTCTAGATCTCCTGATTGTTCCACACTATATACCACTATCAGATCATTTTTTTAGTGTTAATTTATCCAGGGGTGGGGAACCTGTGGCCGTCTAGGCCTTTTGACTGAGTCCAAGTTTTACAGAACAAATCCTTTTGTTAAGGGTATTCATTTGATGAAGACTGGATTGAGTCATATGGTCATATTTGAGGACCTAGAGGGCCACAAGTGGCCTTGAGGCCACAGGTTTCCCACCTCTTCTAGTCCAATTCCCTGAATTTATAGTTAAGGAAACTTTGGCATGGGTTAGTAAAATAACTTGACCAAGATTACAATCTATGTAACCTTGTAATGAGTCGTATTCATTATTTGAACCCAGATCCTCTGAATTGAAAGCCAGTGTCCTCTCTACCCGATCATGTTTCTCCTTAAGCATGTTTGGAGAGTACATGGCACAGTAGATAGACCACAGACTGGACTATAGAGTCAGAGATCCTGTGTTCAATTTTGCCTCTGAGGATTGCTATCTGTGTGACTTTTGCAAAATTATTTAGTTACTCAGGTCCCTTATCTATAAAATGAGCAAGCTGAACTAAAAGGCCTCTCTTAGGATCCTTCCAGGCTGTGATCCATCCTGTGAGCAGGACATTAGTGAAGGTACTGAACTGTAACTTGAAGATTTCATGTTTAGGAAAATCAGGACATTTGCCCTTCTCCACCTCTCCAGCTCTCCAACTTCCTAAGACTCCTAAAGGCTGGTTGGCAATGATTCATTGATCATGCTTCCAAGCTCATTTAGTTCCCTATGATATGGCTTATCTGAGCCAGGTGAATCCAATTCACAGAGGGTAACAAGGTGCTATCTTACCATCCTCTCACTCTACTTGGCTTTCATTTCCTTATTAACCCTTTTTGTTGGATGCTTTCCAGTCTGAAAAAGCATTTTCCATGGTTGAGAAAAAAAGAAGCAAAATTGGAGACAAGTTGCTCTGCCTGTTACTGTCTCAATTAATTAATCTATAAGTGTTTATCAAGTACCTGCTCCCTTGCAGGCCCTGTGCTTAGTGCTAGGGATAAGCTTTACTTACATATGCACTCAGACAACAAGTGTATATAAAATATATGCAGCATAAGAATGATGTAAATAAATGTAGATATATATACAAAGTAGCTAAATACAAGGTGGTTTTGAATGCAGGGCAATAGTTGGAGGGTATTGGGGAAGATTCCATGGAAAAGGCAGTGTCTAAGAGGTAGAAAGAAAGGAGAAGTTCATTCCAGGCATGAGGTTTGACCATTGCAAAGGTGTGGACACTAGAGAGAGAGTGTCATCTTTCAGTAGGCAAACTGGCCTGTAATAGAGTGTGAGATGAAGAGTAAATCCAGTGATAGTGAAAAGATAGGTTGAGGACAGGTAGTATAGGCCTATAAAGAGCAATTTATACTTTATTCTAGAAACAGTAGGAAGTCACAGTAGTTAGTTGAATAGGGGAGTCACATGGCAGATATTTGCCTAAGGAAAATTACTTTGGTAGCAATTTGTTAGATGGCCTAGCCTGGTGAGAGAGACCTGAGGCAGCTAGATTAATTAGGGTGCCATTGCAGTAATCCAGGAGACAGATGATGAGGGGCTAACCTGAGATGCTAACTGTGTAAGTGGAGAGAAGGGGTCAGAGATGAGAAGACTAGGGGGGAAGAGGAAAAATGGTAGATAATGTCAATGGTTTTGAAGATGAAGAAAATATTTTTAAAAAGCATCTCACAACAAATGGCCTCAATTTTTTTTTCTAGTAAAGCGAGACAACTGTTAGTTGAGAGAGTGGGGAGGAAGAGGTGTAGAAGGCTCAGAAAGAAGGCAAGGTTTGGAATAGCTTCTGCAGGGGAACTAATTAGAGAGTAGTATCATCTATTTCCGTCACTTCATATCACCAAGCATGAATCCCACTCTTTTCTTATTTCTTGTTTTCCCCAACACAGGTAAGTGGTGTGTTGTTGCTGTTGCTAAGTCATGTCCAACTCTTCATAACATGGTTGTGTTTTTCTTGGCAAAGATCCTGGAGTGTTTCTTTATTTCCTTCTCCAGTTCATTTTACAGATGAGGAAACTGACACAATCAGGATTAAGTGACTTGCCCAGGGTCACACACCTAGGAAGTATCTGAGGCCAGATTCAAATTCATGAAGAGGAGTCTTCCTGATTCCATGCCCAATGATCTATCCACTGAGCCACCTGTCTGCCCCAGTTGGTAATGGTGTAGTTGTTGTACTTAGCACTCTAAGGTTTGAAAAACCCTTTTCCTTCATTATCTCATTCAAACCTCAAAACACTTTAGTGAGGTATTATAATTCTCTCCATAACAAAACTGAGGCCCAGAAAGTTTCAATCATTTCTCTAGGACCACCAAAGTTGTGCTGAACCTGGAGTCAAAAATATTTCTGTGGTGCAGTGGAGTCACAGGACCTATGTTCAGGCCCAGCTCTGCCTTTTACTCCCCATGTGGACTTTCCCTTGGGAAAGTCACTTATCTTCTCTGGCCCATTTTCTCATCTGTACCATGATGGATTTGGAACATTTGACCTCTAAGGCTGCTACTAGGTCTTGATCTATAATCCTATCCTATGAATTCTCTCTGACATTTACTAGCTGTGTGCCTATCAATGACACTTGTCATATGTCTACCAAAGAAAGCCCTGAACTATCTAAGGATATAGGATTATATACTAATAATTTTTTGTCACCAGCAAATGATTTAGGACAAAAACCACCCCATTTAGGTACTTTCTATTTGCATATAGAGAAAAGGAAAGAAATAAAGCAGTTAGGTGCTTACCATGTACCAGGTATTATACTAAGCAGTTCATAAATACCTGGGAAGTAGGTGCCATTTTGAAGTTAAGAAAACTGACCAGACTGAGGTTAAGTAACTTGACCTAGATCAAAAGGTCAACAACTGTTTGAGAACAGGAATACAGGTCTTCCTCACTCCAGGACCATTGCTCTAACCACTGTACCACCTCTGCATATATAAGGTTACTTAGAATTTGAGGTTAAAAGAATGTAAGATAAAAAATTATGCCTTTGTGCAGTACTGTATTCTAATGCATTCTAACTACATTCAATTTTCAATTGTTAGAACTTAAATCTCTCACAGGGAAAGAATGTTACCCCCAAAAGAGCCAGCATCAAATGGAGGAAAAATAGAAGAAAGATGAAAGCAGGACTCCTGGGTTTGGTTGCTGGCTCTACCTCTGATTTACTTGGACTAATCATATCACTCCTTCATTACTTCAGAGTTTGCTGGCTTCCCAGATGGCTTTAACATATGCCAGCCTCATGGAGGTACTGGTGAGGTTTAATTAACCCAAGTCTACAAAGCCCCCTGAGTACCAGGGATGACAGGAGCCCACTGGCTTAGTTAAGAGGAGGCAAGCATGAACATGTGAGCAGTGAGCTGCAAAACCAACGTTTCTTATCTGATGAAGAGGGAAAGTGTTCCTTGAGTTTGTGATCCCTTTAATTTGGTGGCTGAATTATGGCATTGTTGCTATTATGAAAGACTGTTATGAATAAGTGACACACTTTGCCAAGAAGGCAGTTGTAGTCGTTGTTTTTCAAAGAAAGAACAGTAGGAAAGCACTGAGTTTGGAGTCTGATAAACTGAGTTTGAGTACTGTATCTATTGCTTATAATCCATGGGTCCTTGTTCATTCATTTCAGTTGTACCTGACTCTTTGTGAACCCATTTGGGGTTTTATTTGGCAAAGCTACTTGAGTGCTTTGCCATTTTCTTCTCTAACTTATTTTACAGATGAGGAACTGAGGCAAACAGGGTTAAGGGCTGCATAGCTAGGAAGTGTCTGAGACCAGATTTGAACTCAGGAAGATGAGTCTTCCTGACTCCAAGCCCAACACTCTTATGCACTCTGCCACATAGCTACCCATAACATTTCCTTATCAATAAAAGGAAGAAATTGAACTAGATGGTCTTAAAGTTGTTTGTAATTCTAACACTAATTCTAAGAGTGACTAAAAAGTATATATTTGGATTTTTTCATAATAATAAAAAAAAACTTTGATTCAATATGCATCCATGTACTCAAAAGATATTTATTAAGCATATATTAAGTATGGAACAGTATGTTTAATACTGAAGGGAGATATAATATTTAGATCAGATATAGCGCCTGCCTTCATGGAGTTTACCATCTAGTAGGAAATTCTATCATAGGTTACATGATGGAATTAAGTGCTTTAGAATTTCGAAGTTGGAACTTGTTTTCTAAAGCAACTGTGATTTTTCTTAGCCTAAGATTTAAACCTGGGATAGTTATTTTAAATCAAGGTTGTTTTTTCTTGAATCTTATTTCCTTAATTTAGGTAGACAGTGGGAAACAAAAGTTAGATCCATATTAACAGTGACATAGCAGTATACTATTGGGGAAATCTCATCACCTCTCTGGACCTCAGTCTCTTCATCTGTAAAATGAAGGGGTTGGACTCAAAGACTTCTAATGTCTCTTCCAGTTCTAAATCTATCCTTTAACATCACAAGCTCAGTTTCCCAGCTGGGTAACATCTTTGTCACATCCACTGCCCCTCCTTCCTTACCCCATGACTCCTTTTAGGAATGGCATTTGTAGGACTTGAATTGGGATTGGATGGAGTAGTATTCAGTCCCTCAGCACTGGCACAGGTAAACCCCAAACCATCACAATTCGTTATGCCATTTAAAGTAATTACTGTAAAATACATACCCCTGGGTCTCAGTGTTATCAGAATTAAGAAGGTAAGGGAAAGGTACTGTTAATGTGGAAAGATGGCAGGTATTACCAACATCCCTAATCAGGGCAATAGCTTCTCATCTACTGAGGCTGCCTATGGGCATCATGGTAACCCATGGAGAGCATGTGCCTCTCAGTTGGTACTCAAACTGTTTCATTAGCCTTCAGAATAAGAGTTGGGTATGTCCAAAGAGTCATGTGAGAACTCTTCATAACAAAGCAGTGTATGCACTTCTGGTATTTCTGGTTGTTCAGTGGCTATCCTTGGGTTTCCCCCTCAATTGTACATGGGGAAGTATTGTGTATTTGGTCATGTTGCCAGCTGCCTGAAGTCTTAGACACCAAAGGGCTGAACAATAACTCTGTTATAAGGTTCTGTAATATCTCCGGCTTTAATAATCTGGAGGTTCTGAGCCCTTCCGTGCTTTCTAGGACATGTCTGTGTTGGCAGCCCAGGACCCTGGCAGTCAGAGGCTCCAGCATTCTTATTTAAACTAGTCTTAAAGAGAAGCAGTGAACACTTGCTAAGATACTTGCTGATGAGAATAATCATCATGATAATCTTTCATATATATATATATATATATATATATATATATATATATATATATATATATATTGCTTTTTAGAGACAAAATACTTCTCTTTAGAAAAATAAAATGAAATACTTGCAATGAAGGGATGCTACCTGGGAGCTTTTTTCTTTTCTTTTCTTTTTTTGAGGGGGGAAGACAAGGCAATTGGGATTGACTTTCCCAAGCTCACACAGCTAGTTAAGTGTCAAGTGTCTGAGGTCAGATTTGAACTCAGGTTCTCCTGACTTCAGGGCCAGTGCACTATTCATTGTGCCATTCACTATACCACCTAGCTGCCCCTACCAGGGAGCTTCTTGTGAGATGTGAAAGCTGGGTCAAGAACTAAAGGAAAGGTTCTTAACTTTTTTGTGTGTGACAAGGACCTCTTTGGAAATCTTTTGAAACTTATGAACTCCTTCTCAAGACAATGGTTTTAAATCTATGCAAATAAAACAAATGATTATAAAGGAAACTGATTATGTTAAAATAGAGTTATTAAAAAATTATAGCCCCCAGGTTGTGAACCCCCTAGTCAGAACTGGCTACTGGAGACCAAAAACCATGAATAAGAGATCTGAGTTCGGATCTTCCAGGAACTCTGATTTTCTTGTTTCTAACTAGCCACAGAATCACATTCCAAAGTCAAAGTGAGGGGCAGCAAATGCATAGCATGGCACCGAAGTTTACCTTTGCCTGGTGCTAATTTGGTACAAGGAAGAATCATCCAGTCATCAGAGCTGTCTGAAAGGAGAACAGGCTTTCTCAGAGAGGAGTGAACCACGAGGAAGGAATGTTATGGAAGCAATGCTTTGTTGCATGTGAAGGGATAGACTAGATGACCTCTGAGACTGATTTTTTTTAAGATGCTCTGATTTATCACTGCTGTTCAATATGGACAGTATAGCTGGCACACAGACATTCAACAGTCTAAAAGAAAGATTAAAAAGCAGTAGAGAAAGTTCCATTTTTTCATCCTTAGTTTGGGGAAAATTTTGCTTATCATTACAGGAATAACCTTGACTTGAGGGGTTTCCTTAGGATTTAATGACCAGCTGGGGTTAATTGAGGATCAAATCTGCCAGCCAGTCACTAATCCCTAAGATACACTATAAGCCATGATCATGGCTGCCTAATTATTATCAAAAATAATTGGCAAGAATCGGGTTTTCCTGCTCAGAACTGTATATCTTATTTCCAAAGGAGCTGCTTGGATAACTTACCAATAAGTTGCTGAAAGATCTGTTGCAGAATAAAGGTTATTCTGACCTTCAAGGATTCTGAATAATAAAAAAAAGGAAGAGCAAGGCTTCTCACACTGTGAGTGTGCACTGTCCATCCTGACCAATGCACATCCATCTCTCCTGACTGACCCCCTCCCAATTCTTAAGAATTTCTTTTCTCTCTTTTTTCCCAAGTTAGTTAAAATGTTCTTTATAACATTTGGTCTCAAAAGAAGCACAGCTGATCAAAAAGAGTGCAGGATTTTGAGAAGATCAACTCCAAACGTCAATTCAACCATTCATGACCTGGCCCTCCTCATGGTTCAGCTTGTTCTTCTATAAGATAAGAAGTTTGAACTAGATTGACCTCCAATTTTAGTTCCAGCTCTAAAACCCGTGAATCTATTGATCTGTGACGTATTCCAGTCTTCAGGTCATGTGAATTGCCCTGACACAAGGGAACTGAGAAGAATTTCCTAGAGTCTAGTCTAGAGAAGTTGTAAAATTACGCCCCCCCCCCTTGGTATTGCTAAAGAATTATTGTTGTTGTTGTTCAGTTGTGTTCGACTAGTCGTGACCCTATTCAGGGTTTTCTTGGCAAAGATGCTGAAGTGGTTTGCCATTTCCTTCTCCAGTTCATTTTATAGGTGAAGAAACTGAGGCAAACAGGGTTAAGTGACTTGCCCAGGGTCATATAGGTAGCAAGTGTCTGAGACTGGATTTGAACTCAGGTCCTCCTGACTCTAGGCCCTGTGTTCTATCCACTGTGCCACCTAGAGAATGTGTTGGGGTAGCATAAATGGCAGGACCTTAGCACAAGGTTGCAGGTTTTTGTCACTGAAAAGAGAGTAAAACCTAATGGAATACTAGAAACAGGGATAATTGAGTCTTCTTAATTCCGATCAATACCAAGGAAATGAAATTTGACCACAATAAGGATAAAGGGAGCCTTGACAGATTGGGCAAGACTTCTACGATGGTCTTTTAGCAGATCTTCTTCCCTCCAATCTATGAATCCTATATATATATAATGCTTTAATGAGTGAATTAATGAAGAAAAGAATTTATTATCTACCTCCTGTTCTAAGCACCTTGTTAAGTAGGAGAGGAAAAGATCATAAGCTAGCAAGATAGCCCCTGCCCTCACAGAGCATATATTTTAAAATTCTTTTGGAGCTCTACCATGGCCTGCGACCAATTCACTTTTTTTCTTGGAGGCTTTGGATGTAGGAGTCTTAACTTTGCTGTCTTCTTCTGGTTGTATGTTTTGATCTTCTTTGTCACCAGAGTAAAATTCTATAGTCTGACTTTTTTTTAATGAAATTTACTCATCTTCCCAAATACTTAACTTGGGGGTGGGGGTGGTGTACTCTCAGGCTTCAGAGGTTTTGTAACAACTGCTGGATCCCCCACTGTCTGTGGATTAGGAGCTCTGGAAGCAGCCACTTTCTCTGGGGCTGGACCATATGCTCCTCTTTCACCCAGGTCCCACAGAGTTTCTACATTGACCTTCCATGCTGTTCTTGGCATATGTGAGTTGAAAAGTCTGGAAATCACCATAGCTACCGTGTTTCCCCAATAATAAGACCTATCCCGAAAATAAGCCCTCCCCTTACTGTGTAAGATTCCTCTAAAATAAGCCCTCCCCCAAAAATAAGCCCTATTGAGATTGCTACTGTAGTGAAGGTGATCCCCTGCGCTACACGCTACATTACGGTACCTTCTGTATGCACCGTACTGCCCACCCTGTGAAACGCACACAGTGCTCCGAGCTGCATCCAATCAGAGCTGCAGCAGTGAGCACGTCATCCTGTTCTTCCCCAGTGATTTGCTTATTGAATAAAGGTATATTTTTTCGTTCACATTTACCTGTTTATTAAAATTGCTGTCAATGTTCATTAAAATATGCCCTCCCCTGAAAATAAGCCTTCTGGTGTTTTTCTGTCAAAAAAAAAAATAATAAGACAGTGTCTTATTATCGGGGAAACACGGTATCAGTGACTCAGTCCCTTAAGGCCTTCTCTGGCCCTGTCTGTGCCTGGTGCAGCCCAGCTGAACTGTGCTCTGCCCCCAGCCCAGTGTGATATACCCTTTCTGTCAGCCTTCCAGGCTGTCTTGGGCTGGAGATATGTTTTGCTCTGTCATTTTGTGGGTTCTACAGCTCTAGAATTTGTTTGGAGTCATTTTTTACAGGTATTTGGAGGGTATTGGGGGTGACCTCAGGCAAGTCCCTGCTTTTACTCCTAGATCTTGTCTCCACCCCCCCCCAATGTATTTTCTAATAAAAGAATACATTAAAAGAACTAGAGGCAGAAAGTGCATTTGTGTGTGTGTGTGTGTATGGTGGGGTCAGTGAGAAGGTCAGATGGTCAAGAAGTGACTTGGTGGGTCTGGAATTGGGAAAGATAAAGTGAAAGTTCATTAATCAGTGCAGAACCCCAGGGTTAGGGGTTCCAGTTTCAGTGGGAGGAGGAAGAGAACAGGGAGGTCAGGGGACAGCTTGACTTGGAGATGGCCAGGAAGAAAGTTTTAGGTTTAAAAATCACTTTCTTCATAACAGCCCTGTGAGATAGGCAGCTTGAACATTATTATCTCCATCCTTCTGTTGAGGAAACTGAGACCCTAAAAAATAAAGACTGGCTCATGCCACAGAGACAGTCAATGTTTGAGGTGATGTTCAATGTCCCAAATGCCTTCAAGTCTGGCATACTAACCATTTTTTCTTATGCCATTTTTTCAAGGCAACAGTCATGGTGTCCTCATTCAGAAAGCTGATCGTGTCACCCTTGTGCTCAGAAATCTGCAAAAGCTCCCTATGGCACAGGAAATAAAGTTTAAAGTTTTCTGGTGTGGCATCCCCATCCTGGGTCATCTGTCACCATACTACCTTTCTAGACTTATATCACTCCTCTATGTACAACATAAACTCCAGACAAATCAAACTACTCCCTGTTTCTAGTCCCCAGTGTAGAGCATTTGTTTTTGTTTTTTGTTTTTTTCTTTGTTTCTGCCTTTTGTTATCTACGTGACCTTAGGCAAGTCAGATTCTCTGGACTTTAGTTTCCTGATCAGGAAAATGAGGGAAGAGTATTAAGATGTAGTGACCAGAGGTACACACACACACACACACACACACACACACACACACACACACCAGGTACATTATGTCTCATATCTTGCACTTTATTGTTTGATGGTCTGTGATGGTGGTGACAGCTGACATTTTATTTTGTTTTGTTTCTTTATATAGCAACCAGATGAATTGGACATCTGGGCCAGGTTCACACCATCATTTTTACAACTTCCTCACCCCTACCTATCCTCATTACTCTCGCCCCACAACTGGTCCACATCCTGTCTCATATAATATTTTAGTTCTTCTTCCAAACTTGTGTGAGCGGAAGACTGCGGAGCTAATGCAGTCTTTGGCGAAATGCATTTCATAACGAGACTATGAGATATACATGTCATCCCTTATATCCACCATAAAATTATAAATCCTATAAAGGCAAAGAAATCCATATTGTCTCTAAACTCTTTATCTCCTCAATTTCCTAGAACAGTGCTCTGCAAACAATAGGTGCTTAGTAAATATTTGAAACAGATCAGGGAATCCCTAGAGCTCAGAGTCCTGGGTACCCTAGCCTAGGAGCAGTTCAATTATTTCTTCACTTAACAAATGTGGATCAAGAGAGGGTATAAATTAGACTTACACAGGACTTGGAGTAAGGAGACCTTAGTCTGAATTCTGCTTCAGATTCTTAAAACTGCTTATGAGATGAAGTACACACCAGTTTCTTAATCTCTTAAGGCCTCAGTTTCAAAGGCATAACAATATTAATACTCATGCAATGCTTATTATCTGCCAGGCACTGTGCTAAGTGCTTTATAATTATTATATCATTTGATCCTGGAAGGCAAATGCTATTATTATCCCCACTTTACAGTTGAGGAAACTGAGACAGACTTGCCCAGGGTTTCCACAGCTAGTATCTGAGACTAGATTTGAACTCAGGTTTTGCTCACTTCAGACCCAGCACTGCCTACCTCATTAGGATGCTTTCATAGGTGCCAGGGTTATTGTGAAGAAAGTATTTTGCACATCTTAAGCCTCTCTCCCGAATCTGAATTTTCATCATTACTCTCTGCCTCTTTTTGGTACTGGCTCTATGTCCTTGAATAGGACAAATTGTTCTTATGTTCTGACCAATTCTCTTGTTCCCTCAAAACAATGAGCTCTAACTAATTATTTGTTTTTATTTCAAATGCAGACATTTCCCTGAAGGAAGAGTCATCATATGTGTTAATCAACACCTTATATTCCAAAGGTGCTAATATGCATGGAAATGAAATCTTTCCTTCTTTTTAACTTAATTTCCACTAAGGGAAACAGGTAAATTTTAATAAGTTGAGGTCCTAGGAGCAACCTTTCTGGAAATGAAGTTCTCTGAGAAAAAAAATAATTTTGTTCAAGCTTCATGTTGTGGACTCAGGATTCTGAAAATGTAATTGTGTGCCCTCTTCACCCAGGTGTGAATGATCTTTGCAGCTGGTAAACTGCCGACTTCATGGGGAAAGTCCTTATGATCATTTACATCGCTTAAACAGCAAAGCAGAAAACTGGTGAGCTTGAAGAGCCACCTGCTGGAGAATTGGCAGCATTCTAGCAAGAGTGCCAATTTTTCTTCCTCTCAGGAGCTTAGTGGCAGCCAGGGAGCCCAGCAATATCATAGTATCTTGCTGTTCACTGTTTAGTGTCCTGGAGGTGGAAAGCAACACAAGTTCAGTTAGTCCAAAATATAAGTAGGATAATATAATTTCTCTTCAGTTTTTCTGTGAGTGTATTAACACTCTATATAAATTCTACTTGGTTGTTCTTTTCTTCATTCAATTCATTTATTAAATATTTATTATGTGTGATGTACTGGGCACTGGTAATCCACAGAAAAGAAAGGAAACAATTTGTAATTTTGAGGAATGGACATTCCACTTGCACACATATCTCCATGCATCCAGTGAGTGCTGGCTATAGTAAATATTGTCTCTTTTTAGTACATTTGTCCAGCAAACATTCATTAAGCTCCTATTTTACATGTTAGCTATCTTAAAGTGATTAAAGGGATAATAAGTAAAAGAGGGATCAACTTTGCTCTCCTTGATCTTGGACAACAAAATTTGATTTAAAACATGGATGATGAAGATGGGAAGAGTTCTGTTTGATGTATGACAGAAATTTCCTCATCATTACAAATGCCTCCTCTGTCCAAAATGGAATGGGCTGCCTAAGGGAAAAGTGTGTTCTCAGTCACTGGAGGTTTCCATTCAGATTCTACATGACTATATCTCAAGGGTGTTATAGAAAGACTTCCTGCTTGGGTGCAATCTGAATTGCATGACTCCCGGAATTCCTTTTATTTGGAGAGCCTGTGGTTTTATGTTTAATGTAACATACATTCTCCAGGAAGCAGAAGATATGGTTCTTACCTTTAAATAGGTACAATCTGGTTTGGAGTTGCAATGTATTCACAGAATTAGAAAGGATAGGTTTCTAGTACATTCCATACTTCAAACCCAGTACTCAACTCGACGGCTGCCAAATCCATTGCTCCCTCCATTCTATCTCATCAGGATTCCACTGTATGATTTGTGACCCCAACTGAAATGTAGACTCCTGACAACCAAGAGCATTGACCTTTCTATCTGTCCTGTTCCTTCCCTCCCATTCTCTCCCTTTGTCTCATTCTCTTCACAGGATCAGCTCTCGACAGATGTTTTTGAATGAGGGTTGAAAGATTACAGGTTCCATGAAAATGTCAGCACCTTGATGGCAGAGGTAATGTTTCACTCTGTCTTTGTATTTCATAGTGCCTAGACCATATCAGGTATTTAATAAGTGCTTGTGAATTAATTGATTGATTGATTATACAGTGCAGGAGCCCAGTTGCAAAAGCTGTGCTACAAATTCAGGAAAAGAATAGTATGGTGTCAGGTAAAGGACCAATTTAATTCAGCCCTCTTAGCAGAATGAGTTCATTTATGATGAAAATTAGACACTTCTAAGGTAGCTTGACCAAGGTTGTCCACGCTCAGTGAACAGAAGGAAGCTTACTATTAGTGAGAGAATATTAGAACTGGAAGAAATCTTAAAGGTCATCTATTCCAATCTCCTCGTTTCACAAATGAATAAATTGAGGCCCAGAGGCATCATTTCTTTTGCTCAAGGTCACAGAGCTAGTATATGACAGATCCATAATTTCAGCTTTTCTTCTCATTTCCCATATGCCCTGTACAAAACCTGTGACCTTGGCACCCTTAAAATTCCCCGTTGATATAGTTCTTTTTAGTTTATAAGGTACTTTCGTCATGACCACGACTTCATTAGGTAGCATAAATGTTATCATCCCCTCTTAATAGGTGCAGAAAGTATCTACAGTGAAGGTAAGTGACATGGTCAAGGCCACACAGCAAGTATGTTAGAACTGGGAAGTCTGATGACAAGTCTCGTAGTTGTTCCACTCTGTCATGCTACCTGTTATTTGAACCATTTTAATGTATTCATTCAATACTGAAAAGTTCAGGTCCTAAGAACTCAGCCTCGACATCTGGAATCTTTTTTTCCATTATTTTGTACAATTCATCCAACCTAAGACTCAAAGGATTTTGAGAATATGATGAATGGGAACAAATGGACTCTCTTTACAACATAAGGAATAATAATTACAGATAATATTTACATTGTTAAATTATGTATATACATGTATGTATACATATATACATGCATATCTATGTCCTTACTACAAGTATTCTTATCATTAGTGATGATAAACATAATTGTCATAAAGATGAGAAAACCTGAGTCTCAGCAGTAGAAGCTAATAAATGGCAGATCCAAAAATCAAACTAAGTTGTTCCGACATAAAATCCAGCATTCTTTCTACTATATAACACTGGTCCCTCATGGAATAGAATATAGGGTTATTAGACTTGGAGAATACAATAATATAAGAAATGTCTTTTGACTCTTTCCCTAATAATTTTCCCCTGATGGTAGCCAGTTTTTGAGGATGATGATGGTAAGTTCAACTAAGACTTTCTGCAGGCATGTGTGTTCTTTGAAAACTGTATTTTAATTTAATGGAGAAAATCCAATGGAGATTGCCCAAAGCTTTTGATTGAAGGGGAAAAATGGAGAAGTGACAAATTTATAAAATCCATGTAAGGCTCTCTTCTTCTTCTTCTTCTTCTTCTTCTTCTTCTTCTTCTTCTTCTTCTTCTTCTTCTGCTGCTGCTGCTGCTGCTGCTGCTGCTGCTGCTGCTGCTGCTGCTGCTTCTGTTTCTTTTTTTCTTCTTCTTCTTTTTCAGTGTAGTCCCTGCAGGTTTTTTTTCCTAAGAAAAAGAGGGAAAAATCAATTCCTGACAAGAGCCCAGCACTCACAAACAACAGAGAAATAACAAACTGAGTAAGCAGTGAAAGGGGAAAGTGCAAAGACAATGAAGCCAGATAAGTGATTCCTCTTTCAGGCTTCTGTAAACAGCAGAGGGGAAAACATGTTTTTAAGGAAGGCAGGGAAAATATGACCACAAACCTGCCTTTATTAGGACAATGGAATTTTTCCCTGCACAAGGCAGTGTATCTCTTCATTCACTGCAGGTAGCTATGACCTGCAGCCCTTTGATGGCATGGGAATGGTTAAAAGCTGTGCCATTAAAGCTAATAATAATAAGATTATATGCTCCTTGGGGACATAAGTCATCCTTTCTACTTTTCTTTTTTCTCGCTCAATTTCAGCCTGCACAGATGCTCTCAGAATCTTTATGTCTATAGCCCAAGATAATCAGGTATGTTTTCCTCTCACCTTTCTTGTCAGTTCAGGTACTGAGCGTATAGTAGGCCATTTGTATATCCTTACTGACCTGATTTCTTGCCATAAACAAAGAAAGGTAAGTTATTGGTCAGAGATCAGCCCCATTCATACACATTAAAATAATACAATTGGAAGTGTGTCAAAGGATATTTCATACAGACTCATGGGATTTAAGGACCTGATACTGGAAGAAGACCTTAGAAGTCATCTACTCCGATCTCATTTTAATGATGAGGAAAGTTAATTTCAGAGCCATAACCACACAGCTAGTAAATAATTATAGTCAAGATTCAAACTCAGGCCCCCTGATGTCTAATTCTGGGTTCTTTTCCACATTGCCTGCAATATACTCTCTCAGTAATAATGAGATGCCACAAATGTTTATAGCCAGCTGTACCTCACTACACGAACCTTTCCATCTCTAAACTGGTTTAAAACTAAAGAATATTATTTGTACTTGGATTTTATTGTTCACCTTACTTTTTATTGTCTGAGATAATAAAAACTGGCAATAATTATTATTGATGATTATTGTTTTGCCCATCTTTAGATTATCGTTATTACAGAATGGGATATCTATCATGTTTTGGCTACAATTCAGAAAGCTGTGTTTACAGTTATTTACTAGATCATCAAGAAATTTCTGTCTTGAGAAGAGATTATTATAAGGAAAGTATTTTGCTGATAGAGACGCATTGCCATGTGGTAATGAGATGCATATGTAACATCTGTGAAGATACCCTAGTTGTCCAGATAATTGACTTTACATTCACATTCTTCAATTTATCTACTTGCTGTAAAACTTTTTGCCAGTCACATTCTTGCTTTTTATTCTTAATAAAAGTGCCTAATAAGTGTTCATTTGAATAGTCAATCAGTCAACAAGCAGCATTTATTGAGTGCTTACTACATATAAGGTAGTGTGCAGAGCATTAGTTATACCAAGAAAAGCAAAAATACAGTCCCTGACTTCAAGGAGCTCACAATCTAATAGGAGAAAGAAAATGCAAAGTAATATATACGTACAAGATATATACATTACTAATGGGTAATCCCAGAGGGAGGCACTAACAAGGGATTTGGGAGAGGAGGGAGGGGACTGAAAAAGGCTTCCTAAAGAAGATGAGTATTGAGCTGGGTCTTGATGAGAACAAGGGAAGCAAGGGGAAGATGTGAGAAGGAAGAACATTGTAGAAATGGACAGACAGTGAAAAATAACAATCTGGAGATAGAGTGATGTTTGTGAAGACCAGTACTGCTAGATGAGAGAGGATAAGTATGGGGTTAACATGTAAGAAGGCTGGGGGCAGGACGTAAAGGACTTTAAGAGTCAAACTGAGGATTATCTATTTGAACCTGGAGGAAATAAGGGGCCACTAAAGTTTATTGAGTAGGAGGGTGACACAATCAGACCAATACTTTGAGAAAGTCATGGCCAATGCCAGATTAGTATCTGTGTGAGTAATGAATATGTGCCCCCAAAATGTAGCAAAAGTAGAAATGACAAGATTCATCAAAAGATTGGATATATGGGGTGAGTGCCAGTGAAGAGTCAAAGGTGACACCAAGGTTGCTAGCCTGATTGCCTGGGAGGATTGTGATGCCCTCATTTCTCTTGGTGCAGGAGCTATATGTTAAACATCTTTATAAATATTGACTATTTCAGTTTCAAAATGACTTTAATGAAGGGTAGCTAGGTAGTACAGTGTATAGAGCTAAGAGAACCTGAGTTCAAATCCAGCTTGACACTTACTAGGTTTGTGACCCTGGGTAAGTCATTTAACTCCAACTGCCTCAAAAAAAAATTAATGCATTGAAAATACACTCTCAGAGGCCACACTCCTATATAAGAACGTAATTAACCTGATCCAGAATCGTTTCCTCAGAGCTCCCTATCCTTGAATAACTTACCAGTTCAGTCCAATCCCTCAATTTCTGTCAATCATCCATAAAAATGACACTGAGCATTACTATCTTTCACTCATTCCTCCAAGTCAAAGCATACTTGATCTCCCAAGAACATAAGATCAAAAAAAGTTTCACTTTTGATTACTTGATTATTTGAATATTTGATTTTCATGTGATTATATGACTCTAAAGCAGGGTAGCAGAGTATATAATGGATAAAGAAATCAAATTAAATCCAGAAAGATCTGGGTTCAAAGCCCAACTCTTATACATGTTGATTGTGTGTCCTTGGGCAAACTGTTTAACCTCTCAGTTCTCTATACAATTCCTGTAGACAATATGTTGCAGTGAAGGTACAAATTCCATTGGCAGAAATATTTCCCTCATTTGGGAGTTTCCTCATACCAGTATAATTACAATCACTATTCCTATCCTCTAGCCCAAAGGTAGAGATACAACCATACAAAATACTAGTTGAAAAGGGATATTAGATACTTTTTTGTTTGTTTTAAATATATATTTTATTGGTATCTTTTTTTTTACATCACTGTAATTCCTTTCAGTATTCCATTCCCTCCCTCACCCAGAGAGTTATCCTATGTAACTAATATTTTTCAAACACACACACACACACACACAAAATTAAGAGAGAAAAATCTGTAAAACTTATCAATACATTGAAGATATCTAAAAATACATACTTTGTATGACATTTGTGGACCTCCTTCCTCTGCAAAAGGGCAAAATGGGAATGTCTTTTCATATCTATTCTAGCTGTTTGCTATTTATAAATTTTGAAATGTTCATTTTCAAATTTTTTGTAATATTAGTCATTGTATATAATATTTTTCTTGGCTCTGCTTACATCTCTGCATCTGTTCATATAGATATTTTCATGCTTTTCTGTATTTATCACATTCATTATTACTTATAGCACAGTACTATCCCATTATACTCACATATCATAGTTTGCTTGGCCACTCTCCAATCAATGAATATCTACTCTATTTCTAATTCATTGCTATCACCAAAAAATGCTTATATAAATATTTTGCCAAGTATGGAAATTTCTTTCTTATCAGTGTTCCCCTTGGCATTTGTCTAGCTTTGGAACAAAGGGGTATGGACATTTGGAGCACTTTATTTGCATTATTCCAAATTGATTTCTGAAATGGGTATACTAATTCACAACTCCACCAACAATGTTTCAGCACACCTATCTTCCCACATCCTGTCCAACATTAACTATTCCCATTTTTTATTATCTCTGTCAATCTAGAATGTGAGCTAAAACTTTGGGGTTATTTTATCTTGCATTCTTCTTATTATTATTCCTAACATGGGAAATTTAGACTAGATAACAGAAAGAATTTCCTACTGTGGTAATCTACTGTGACAGTCTGTCAAGAAGCCCAGGGATTTGGTATTTAACTCATTCTTTCCCATGCAGAAATGAAGGAGGCAACTCCTGCACCTTGCAAAGGCAAAGTCAAAAATATGTTCTCAAAAGGACATTGCCCTAACTTTACATTTATCTGTCTTGGATTTGACTGCAGTCAAGATTATGAAAGGTCAGTCAAGAAAATGCTACAATTAATGGATTCTAATGTATGTTAATAGTCTGTTGAGTTAATAATTTGTTAATTGTTTGCAATTTGTTTTCTTGAGAACTTGCATTTCATGTGTATACATTTACACACATACATAAAAATGTAGATAGATGATAGATAGATAGATAGATAGATAGATAGATAGATAGATAGATAGATACTTTCATTGTTATTAAGCAAAAGATACCTCTACACCTATACTTTGTAAGGTTTTAGCATAAAAGGGCACTATGTTGCACTTTGCAATATCTTTTTTTGTGCATCTATTAAGATAATCATGTGGTTTGGAATGTTTTGTTTTTAACGTGATTCATTATATTGACTGCTTTCTTAAGATTGAACATCTTTCCATACCTGGTACAGCAGATCCAATGTTGTCATGATGAACTATTTCTTTTCTCTCTCTCTCTCTCTCTCTCTCTCTCTCTCTCTCTCTCTCTCTCTCTCTCTCTCTCTCTCTCTCTCT
>NW_027187378.1:43705073-43721107 GCF_028583685.1 Petaurus breviceps papuanus | reverse complement strand
TCTCTCTCTCTCTCTCTCTCTCTCTCTCTCTCTCTCTCTCTCTCTCTGTCTCTTGCTTTTTGGAAGGGGGAAGGCAGGGCAATTGGGGTTAAGTGACTTGCCCAAGGTCACACAGCTAGTAAATGTTAAGTGTCTGAGGTTGGATTTGAACTTGGGTCCTCCTGACTCCAGGGCCGGTACTATATTCACTCTGTGCCACCTGGCTGCCCCCATGATGAACTATTTCTTTTTTTTCCATTTAATAGGTTTATTTACAAAGACATATACTATGGTAAATAGTTTGCTTACTCTATTCTTCAAAACTGCTTTTGTAAGTGGTTGTTGTTCTTCAAGTCAGATTCCTATACAGGTGAATCTTATTTCTTAAGCAGCTGATGTCTTACTATGAGGAAAGGTGCAGCAAATCCAGATTCAAAGAATACAGTCATCATTGCCAACGATCGCCATTTGTTTTCTACTGAAAACGGCAGGTTCTTCCCCAGACCCTCCTCATAATGGCTCCTGTGAACCAAGGAGGTGGAGAACCTGTGCAAGCTCTGTCCCACCATGACGCTGCTGAGGGCTCTGCCACAACCGCAGAAGAGGCCGCAATGGAGGAGGAAGAAATGGCTCCGAGTCATGATGAACTATTTCTTAGTTGAATATAATCTGTCAGGATTTTAAAATTTTTGAATTTATGTTCTTCAATAAAATTATTCTGTATTTCTCTTTCTGTGCTTTATCCTTCCATGATTTAAGTATTAGGACTATACATAGCTCATTAAAGGAATCTGGAAGAGTGCTTTCTTAACTTTTAAGAATGATTTGTGTATTTCTGTATGAATTGTTCTTTAACATTTTGATAACATTATTTTGTGAATCCCTCAAGATCTGAAGTTTTGTTCCCCTCTCCTTTTCCTTTTGTTGTTTTTACTTACAGCTAGTTCTGTTTTCTGAGATTGGATTATTTATGGTATCTATTTGTTTTTCTGTTACTATGACTAATGGGTTTGGGTGTAATTACAAAACTTTCTCTTTCAAATGTTTCAATCACTCAATAAGCATTCATTAAGCACTTACTGTGTACCAGGTACTACATTCAGCTCTGGAAAAGAAGACAGAGAAGAGTCCCCATTCTAAAGGACCTTTACAATATGTAATCACTATATACAAACAAAATTTATAAAGGATAAATTGGGGGTAGTCTCAGAAGAAAGACATTAAGAGGAAATGGGAAAGGTTCTTGAGGAAAATGAATCTTTAACTGAGACTTGAGGGAATCCAGGAAAGGTAACAGTCATAGATGAGGAGAGAGAGACCATTCCAGATATGAAGACTAGCACATGAAAATGCTCAAAGGCCAGTGATGTAGTATAATGTATGTATGATAAATAATAGGGGGCTCAGTGTCACTGAATCTCAGAGTGCATGGGCTGGATGGTGTTAGGGAATGCTAAAAAGGTTGGAAGGGATCAGGTTAGGAAGGATCTTAAAAAATGGGGAATTTTATATTTGATTCTGTAGGCAATAGGTATTTACTTAAAAGGCTGGTAATATGGTCAGACTTGTACTCTAGGAAGATCAATTTGATAGGTGAGTGAAGGATGTATTGGAATGGGGAGAGGCTTGAAGCAGGGAGACTAACCAGTAAAATTTTTTTTCAGTCAAAATAAAACAAGGTTCATTAAAGATCTGCCATATTGGCTAGACTCTTAAGGGATCACAGAATTGGTGATGCTTGTATTAACAAGCAGGCTAGATTGAATCTAAACCCAACCAGTAAATTATTACATTAGTTTGAGCATGAAGTCATAACTGCAGCAAGGTAGTGGCAATGTCAGAATAGAGAAGGGGGCACATGGGAAAGATATTATAGAAGTAGAAATGACAGAACTTAACAGTTGATTAGAGATGGGGTGGGGGGTGAGGAATGAAAGATGATAATTAGGCTGTGAGCCTGGGTGATTGGAAGGATGATGCTACCCTAAACTAGAAGAGCCAAGTATCACTACTGGCCAAATATGACACTCTCAAGTATGCATATTAACATGTAATTGGAAAAAATAAAAATATGAGAGAACATGAATAATGTTAATATGTGGTTTTCTAAGTCAGTATGATCCCACAGAGTCCTCATGTATACTTTAGGTAACCCCTGTTACAATTTAAGTTTGACACCATCACCTTAGACAATAATAGGAAAGCTAAGAGGGGAGGGTTTTTGTAGAAAGATTACAAGTTCAGTTTGGGCCATGTTGAATTTAAGATGTCTAGAGAAAGCCAGTTCCAGATATCTAATAGGTAATTAGAGATGTGAGACTAGCAGTGAGGAGAGTGATTACAGTTGGACACATAGAGCTGAGAATCATGTGTATTTGAGTGATAATTGAAACCATGGGAAATGGTACTATAAGAAAGTAAAATAGTCTACTGGGAGAAGAGAAGGCATAGGACAGAATCTTGAGGGACCCAAAGTTAGCAGGTATGATGCTGATGAAACAGGAGTTGTTTGCCAAAAAAAAGAGAGAGAGAAAGAAAGAGAACCAGGAGAGAGCAGTGTCATGAAAAGCTAGAAAGAAAAGATGTAAAAGAAAGAGGGTGATTGACAGAATCAAAGTCTTCAAAGAAGCAAAATGATTAGAAGAGGTCATTAAATTTGACAAATAAAAGATCACAGGACAGGAGCTAGACCGCAAAGAGTTATGAAGAATGTGAGAGGGAAGGAATTAGAAGTGTGTTTTGTAGACAGCCTTCTTATTGAATTTATCCACAAAAGGGATGAGAGTTTCAGGACAATAACTATCAGGGATGAATGGATCAAGTGAAGGTTTTTTGAGGATGGGGAAAACATTTAGATATTTATTTGGAAGTATCCAGTAGATATGGCATGCCTAAATATCACTGTAGACATGATAGTGGGGACAATCTGCAGAAGACAGGATTGGAATGGAATCACTTGTGCATATAATTCCTTCTGTTTACATTGTTTAAATGATTGTGTATATTGCTTTCCTGATCCTACTTCTGTGACTTGGTGTCAGTTCATATAACTCTTTTCAATTTATTCTTAATTCTTCATATTCATCATTACTAGTGGCATAGTAAAATTCCATTATACATACTACAATTTATTTAGTCATTGACCAAACAATGATCACTTATATTTTTTGCAGTTCTTGCTACCACAGAAAATGCTGGTCTAAATATTTTGACCTCTTTAGGGCAAATGACTAGTAATGGAAATCAAAATCAAAGGGTTCAAACATGTTAGTGACTTTTTAATCTTTTTTTTTTTGCCTTTTGGAGGGCAATTGGGGTTAAATAACTTGCCCAAGGTTACATGGCTAGTATTTTTGTGTGGGTGTTAAGTGTCTCAGGCTGGAACCGAACTCGGGTCCTCCCGACTCCAGGGCCGGCGCTTTACTCACTGAGCCACCTAGCCACCCTGACTTTTTAATCTTAATCCCAAATTGTTTTCCAGAATAGTTGACAGTTCTGTCAAAAGTTCATTAGTGTGCCTCCCTTCAGTCCATAAAAAAATAACAATTCCCATCTTTGTCAACTTTTAAAAATTTGCTGTAGATAAGGTAAAACCTTAGAGTTGGTTTAATTTGCATTTTTCTTATTGATAATTTCAATATGCTAGGGTTGCTTTTATATATATAGATAGATATTGAGTTTGCTATTCTTTTCAGAACTGTTCGTTCATATTCATCAAAGGCAATAATTAAGTGGTATAGTGAAACGAGTTCTGAATTTGTAGTCAGATGATCTGGGTTCAAATCTCAACTTCACTTATTACCCATGTGACCCTGGACAAATTATGTAACCTCTCTAGACCACCGTATCCTCATTTATCAAATGAAAGGTCTAGATTAGATTACCTCAAAGGTCCCTTGTAGCTCAAATCAATGGTATTTTGATCCAAGGAAAAAGGCTCATAGTATGATATGTATATTCCTGTTAACTCTCAGTATATCTTTAATCTAACACACCTTATGCAGTTTTTCCTCTCAATTGACAGTCTCCCTTTTTTATCCCAGCTGCATTGATTTTGTTCATACAAAAGCTTTTCAACTTCATGTAATCAAAAATGTATGTTTTATCTTTTGTGATCTCTATCCCTTGTGTGATTAATGACTTGACAGAACTATGGCTATGAAAGATTCCTTTATCCATTTTCCTACATTAAAAAAATGAGTTTTTACATTTAATTCAAGTACCCACTCAGAGTACATTTTGTTTTATCTTTTCCCAGACATTTTTGTTAAATATGGAGCCTGTTCCCAAGTAGTTTATATTCTGTCTTGATGTACACTGGATGATAGAGTTTTATTTTTTTCTGATTCTTGCTTATCCAGTGTGTTCCACTGCTTTACTTTTCTAGCCAACTCTCTTAATTGCCAAATCCAAATGATTCCTCCTCCAACTTGACCTCTCTTCAGTGTCTGACCCTTTTAAACCCATTGTCCTTTGGCATATTCTATAAACCCACGTTATAGAATAACGTGATTTTTTCATGACCTGGCTCAAGGCTGGCTTTCCTCTTAATCATAGGGCACTTCCTTTTCAGTCTCATTTGATGTATCTTCATCCTTGCACTAGTTTACTGACCTTATTGTATGGGTAGGCACAAGGGTTCTGTCTGGTATCTCCTCACTACATATCTAGATATGCTCCATTCAGCTCTACATGTGTTCAATTTTCTAATCATTAGATTATATGAAGTCCTCATCTCTCTCCTAAGCTCCATTTCTGAACCACTAAGTGCCTACTGAACATTTTATCTGGATATCCCACAGGCATCTCAAACTGGTCATGGCCAAAAAATTATTCTCCACCAAACCCATCTCTTTCCATAGCTTCTCTATTTATGTCAAATGTATCACATTGTGACAGGTTTTGATCTTTAGAAAATCAGTTTGTCTACTGTGTAAAGATTTGGATTGGAGACTTTAGACAAGGAGACAAATTAGAAGATTGGTATGATGGTGAAGGTGAGAAGATAACACAGATGAGAGATGTTGTGGATATAAAAATGACAAGATTTGTAAAGCAAATGCAAATGTGGGCTGAGAGTGAAGATTTCAGAAAGAAACCAAATTTTCCAGCCTGGACGACTGGTAATATCTCTAGTATAGAGAATAAACTCCTGGTCTTTATGAGTGTGTGTGTGTGTGTGTGTGTGTGTGTGTGTGTGTGTGTGTGTGTGTATTTAAAACTCTTCATACTCTGGTTTCAACTTTCTTTTTTCTGACTGATCTAGCACTCCTCCTCATGTACTTGACCTTCTAGGCACACTGATTTACTTGGTGTTTTCCTGTAAGACAGTTCAAAACGCATCTCCATTCTATTTTGTAGGATGTTCTCCAAGCCTTTACATGTGGCCTTCCTAGTTTTCCCTCTTAAGAACTCTTGCTCTTTCAAGACAGCTTAGACATAATTTCCCTCAAATGACCTTTCCTTTCCTGTCTCCAGGAAATTATTTTCTTCTTGCTTTGTATATATTTCATATCTAATTATCTGTGTACCATTAGTTCCTCATCCCTCAGGGAAAAAATGCAAATTCCCTGAGGTCAAGGACAGTTTAGCTTTTGTCTTTGCATCTGCATAGCACCAGAAATAGACACATAGTAGGTGTATAACTGTGTGTTAAATTAAATTGGTTTGCCTGGTTTCTGACCTTAGGGAATTATGTCTAATGTATCTCCTAGACTATTGTCATATGATTTTAGAACTGAAAATAACCTTATGGATTATCTAATTCAAACCTCCCTGCTTTCTTTTTTAAACAAAAGAAACCCAGGGATGTTAATAACTAGCATTTACATAGTGCTTTACAAATATCATCTCATTTTATTTTCACAGCCACCTTGTGAAGTATTTACTATTATTGTCCTCCTTTTACAGAAGAGGGAACTTAGGCAGATAGTGGTTAAATGACTTTCCCAGGATCACACAGCTAAGTGTCTGAGTCCAGATTTAATGTTAAGTAACTAGTTTACAATCACAAAGTGAGTGTGGGACAACATGGGCCTGGGTCTTTTGATTTCCAATCCAGATCCTTTTGTCTATACCATACAAGCCTAACTTTGCCGTGGTAACAGTAGAATGAATTAAAGAGGAGGGGGTTGGAATGAGGCAGAAGGGAACAATCACTGAAGATTTTTGAATGGGAAGATGGTGACTCTCTTCCAAGTGATGAGACAGCTTTCCAAATTATTAAAAGCACCTATTTTGTGCCACACATTGTGCTAAATGCTTTGCAAAATCTCATTTGATCCTCAGAACATCTCTGTGAAGTAGGTTCTATTATCATCCCCATTTTCCACCTGGGGAAACAGTCAGACAGAGATTAAATTACTTGTCCAGGGTCATAAAACTAGGAAATAAATCGAATTTGAACTCAGGTCTCCCTGATTCCAGGTCTAAGACTCTATCCTAAGTCATGTCCACCTTCAGGTCTTTATTTGGGGTTTTCTTGGCAAAGATACTGGAATGCTTTGCCATTTCCTTCTCAAGCTAATTTTATAAATGAGGAAACTGAGGCAAATAAAGTTGAATGACTGTTGTGGAAATGTGAATTTAAGATCTTCCCTGCCCCTAGGCCCTTTGATAGGCTTAAGTGCACCTGGAGCCTTTGGCAGGAGGCTTGTTTTTCAGGAGATACTTTGTGATTGGGCAGTGGGTCAAGAGGGTTGTGACATTTCTCTAAGCCAGGAGAATGCTATATAAACCCTGATGTGAGGCTTTGTTTTGGGACTCACTTTGAGAAGTGTTGTGTGATTTAACCAGAGGAGACTCTGGGCAGCTGTTGAGAGTCCCCAGGCTTTGAAAAACCCAGATGTTGATGCTTCTCTGTCTGGTAACTGTGACTAGGTATGGATGTAATGGTCAGACAGTTGAACACCTGTCTGCTTGAAATGTTTCTCTGTCTTCTTATAACTTCTGTGTGTATACTCTGAAGTTCAGGGTGCTGAATTTTTCTCCTGAACTAGGTAAATGATATGTTTGATTGGTTAAAGCAAGATTGTTAACTTTGATTGTATCCCTGGGTTTCTTTTGTTTAAAAAAGAAAGCAGGGAGGTTTGAATTAGATAATCCATAAGGTTATTTTCAGTTCTAAAATCATATGACAATAGTCTAGGAGATACATTAGACATAATTCCCTAAGGTCAGAAACCAGGCAAACCAATTTAATTTAACACACAGTTATACACCTACTATGTGTCTATTTCTGGTGCTATGCAGATGCAAAGACAAAAGCTAAACTGTCCTTGACCTCAGGGAATTTGCATTTTTTCCCTGAGGGGTGAGGAACTTTGAGTTGCTTTCCTTTAGAAAAGCAGATCTAAGAATCTGTATTGACAGCTACCCTGGGGACACTGGGGTGCTTGCCATTACAATGATTTGTCCAGGAAATCACAGCTAGTAATTGTCTGAGGCTATATTTGAACTCAGAAAGATAAGTGTTCCTGGCTCTAGACCTGGCATTCTTTCCACTGTGCCACTGAGCTACCTAGCTGAGTTGAAAAAATATTTATTAAGGAGTACCAGGTGCAAGTCACAGGAGTAGAACCCAGAGATATATTAAAAGACAAATAAACAGCAACAACAAAAACAAAGCAATGCCTACCTTCAAGGAGCTTACAGATTCTGCTTTTGGGATACAGCTTGTCCCAAAGCCCACTGAATGCTCTGTGCTGAAGAAGATGGCACAAGGCAAGAGCTTCAGTTCTCACACTGTTCCCTCTTGCAACTCATCAAGGGCCTAGTACCCTTGGAGGACTCTTCAGATGGCAGTCTTCCTTCAGGGCACTTAAAGTCCCCTTTGGGAACTCATCAAGTTCTTTATTGTCTTCTTCTATGGTCTAGTCACTTGAGAGGCTTCTCTGACTTCCAACTTCAAAAGGGAGGATGGAAGAGGCCAGCCCAACTTCAGGGCAATGAAGGAAGAGATTCTGGGAAGACATGAGAAGAGCAGGAAGTCTGCAGTATATCTTTATTCTCAACTTGCTACTCTAGAGACTGCACAGAGTTTCTCCTTGGATGGGAACAAGATGATCCTTCTCATTTGAACAGAGTTATCTTGTTTCCAAAGAGAGAACTCTTTCACTCTATTGTCTGCTATATCTTCTCCTATGTATGTATTCCCTGATTTGTTTTTGCTCTGATTTGGATGAATGGGTTTATTTGATATTCTCTTTGTGTGTTCCTTGTGGAATTGGTATTTGGTGGGAAAATGATCAAGTCTTGGATATAGAGCCTGGTGTCTTCTGTCCCCTGAAAAAAGACAAATTGATCAGAAGTTAGACAGAAGCTAAGCATATCCCTTAGACAAACAAAATTTAAAGGAGAAGATAGATATATGTCTAGTTCATACCCCTGTTATAAATGAAAATCTATGTGCTCTGTCCAGGGAATAAACCACACTTGTTGAGGATCCAGGAATCTTCATAACCTTTATTTTACATTTATTTTGTAATAAATGGGTAACCTCTGGGAAAAGACTACAAAGGATCAAACAAAAGCAAGTCCTTTTTATGCTGTTTCATTTAACTTTCATGCCATTCTTCCTTTTTGAGCTGGGATTGGCTTCAGCTCTTCTGGGTTAAAATCTCTCTGACCTGTCCACTAAGCATTCTTGTCAATAAAAAGTCGGTGACCATCTCCCAATGGTCTGAGCCAGCCTAGCTCAGGCCCCTCTTTACCGATGTATGGCCTCCCACATGTAAACACCCATTGTTCCCATAGAATCTGTGGAAACTGAATTGCCAGCATTTCTCACACCCCCTCTCTGTGAGGAGAGTAAAGTGACCTCCAATCCCAGAAATGAACTTTCTCTAGGAGAAAGGTGGTGGAAGAAGAGGCTAGAGATGTCTATTCTGCCTCCATTTGAGCAACATAGGGATAAGCCCTTGTCATATGTGGTTCCCGTCACTACCGGTGAACCTCACTACACATATAGGGGCTTCACCCTTCATTAAAAATGCAAAGTAATTAAATATAACTTGGCTACAAATACAAAGTGATTTTCACATAGGTGAAAAATATTTGGAGGAAGAGGTAGGTATGAATCATCAATAAATCAGCAATAGGTGAAGTAACCTCTAAATATGCTTAGAAGGAAATTAGGCTTTATAAGAGGTTGAGATAAGAAGGGAAGGGCAGTTAAGATGAGAGGAGACAGCTGTGGTCAGGTAAGGTGGGGGCAGTGCAAACGAAATGGCAGGTCAAGTAAAAGGCACAACTAATACAAAAGTTTTACTGGAATGGAGCATGCCAGAAAAAAAGATCAATATGAAATAAACTTGGGAAAATAATAAAGAGTCATATTGTGGAGGGCTTTAAATTCCAGTCTGAATATTTTGAATTTTATTCTAGAAATCAGGGATGAGAAGCATGACTTTTCCAAGGAATGCAACAGCTTTCCAAAGGCAGTATCCTTTGGATTGGCTTTAGCCAAGGTGTAATTTTCCTTTGGAGTTAGTAAGCTCATTTTTTTTTTTTGATTTAGTAGCTTTGTGGTGGAAGAGGACAGAGAATAGAATCTGGAATCAAGATCCAAGAAGAGTCAAGTTCAAATGTTACTTCAAACACTTAATAACTTTCTGACCCTGAATAAGTTAACCTCTGTGTGCCTCAGTTTCTGTGCCTTCACTATAAAAATGGGGATCAAAGTAGCACTGATCTCCATGAGGATCAAATAAGTTAACCCTTTGCAAATCTTAAATAGTACTTTGCAAGGTACTATTTAAATACTAGCTATTTATTTTTAATTATTATATTGGTAAGAATAATAACAACTAGGCATTTCAACAGCAGAAAGGTGACCACCAAGGGGGTGAATTTCTTTGCCCACAAAACACTATTTCCTAAGGCAAGAAAGATTTTTAATATTCTTCAGGGGAGGATAAAATCTCACTGATTAAATCACTAATTTTTTTTGAACATCAAAATGTAATTCTGGATTTTTGCTATCTCTCTTATATCTGGGACAAAGTTAACAGGACACCTTTAGGAACATTTTCTTTTAAGTGCATTAAGTGTAATTGCCAAAAATTATCTATGTGAGTCAGCTGGCCCTAATCTAGGCTTTTTTTTTTTTTATACAATGAATGAATGAATAAATACAGATAACGACTTCACTGTAATGAAAAAGAGATCCTAGTTGCCTGACATTTCTAAATGTATGATAAATCAAAGGAATTTGCATTTTCTGACCTCATATTCAGCATCTTTAGAAACTCAACCCCTGCCAATTTTGATACTAGCAGGGAGGGAAAAAAAAGCTTTTTTGCAGACCTGCAAAACCTCTTCTTAATGGAGAGAGATCAGAACCTGACTTCTGTTCAAATTGGATTAGTTTTGTACATGTTCAATACTGGAAAAATGGTTTATAAGAAGAAATGGCCTCAGTTAATTATGACTCTCCATTCCACTCTGATTCAATCAAACCTTCTAAGATAAGGGCCGATATTTGGGAGCTTATCGGAACCTCTTGAGATTTTTTTCTCCCCCTTTTACTTGGGCTTTAAATCTTTTTCAGCACACTGCACAATGCCCTTGATTAACTGATGTTTAGTTGAATCTCAAAGTTTTGACTTGAAAGAAGGTAATTGCTAGCATAATGCCACTGTGAGTATAACAGAAGAAAAAATAAAGTCAAAACACTTTACTTCATTTTTTTCTAAAACACTTTTTTTCCTTCTTTTTTGTTTTTGGCAAAGCTTTTCAAGTACTTTTGCTTCAAGCTGATCTCAGTAATTAAAAGAACTGATAAAAAAAAACTGTCTTGAAAAGGATCTCTGCATATTAAAGTTCATTAAAATGTAATTTCCACAAAACAGGACATTTTATAATATCTATACATGTGAACAAAAAGAGAAAATTGGATTTTTTTCCCCTGCACATACCCCCAGGCCATGTGTTCTAATTACAATTTAGTTATATAAATGAGAACTTTACACATTAACAAGTAGTTACATGGTTATTAACTCAATTTTTCTTTAGAGAATTGAAAAAGAAGGGAATGGGGACTGGGAAACCTATTTACTAAGGTATCTATCTCTTAAAAGATGTGTCAACTGTTCAGTTCTAAGATTCACATTTTTAAAAGGAGAAAGATAACCTATGTTCTAGTCAGAGGAGAGGATGGTAAAAAGTTTTGAGATCATTTCCAAATGAGGATTCCTTGAAGGAATTGAAGATATGTAGCTTTAAAAATAGCACAATTAGGGAGACAATGATCCCTGTCTTCAAAACACAAGAGGGATTAGACCTGTTCCACTTGGTCCTGGAGATCAGGACAGGGAAGAATGGATGCAAACAGCAGAGAAGCAGTTTGGGGCTTAATGTAAAGAAATAATGCACTTGTCAATAATTAGATATTCAAAAGTGGAATGAGTTTCTTCAAGAGCTGGTAGGTGCTGTCTTACTTGAGAACTTCAATCAAAATCAATCTCTTATTTGAGGTCTTCAATTAAAAAAGATAATTACTTCAAATAAAAAAAATTATGGTTGTGGTACAGAAAGGATTTTTCTTTTGATAGAAGTCAGATTAGATAGCCATTATGATCTCTTCCAATTCAAGGGATTCCATAATTCCCTGATTCTTCCCACAAAAAGTTATATTTGTTATTTAAAACTTTTTTTTAGTTGTATTTGTTATTGGAAACTTCTTCAGAAAACTTGTGATTTCAATGGTGAGGATAATCTTCTACCAATGGCCATCGCGATTCCTCTATCCCTTAGTGGATGGTTTCATGTATTTCTTTGGTCAGAAATGTCATCCCTTGGTGTCCAGATTGCTAAGGATGAATGTCTCTGAATTTGGCATCTCTGGTCTTAGGCTACCAAACATAGTCAGTCGCCAGAATATTTCTTTCCAGCTTGCTAAGACCTGACAATCTTTGTTCCACTAACACAGTCTTTTAGGGCTCAGGATTTCCTGTATGCCATGATGAAATAAAAGAAGCAGATGTTAGTAAAGGCCCTAGGAAACAAAAGAATGATCACAAGGCTTTGAAAATATGATATACTTAGCAGGAACCAGCATCCAAAAGAATTGGTTGTTCCAGGTCAACTGACTGAAATTGTCAATTTAATACATTGTGGAACGTCATGAAGATAAAATAGCTTGAAGATACATAGAACCTTAAGATTGTAGGACTATAATCTCTAGAGTCTGAAAGGAACTTAAGAACTATTTAGTCCAGTACTTCTCATTATTAAAATGAAGGTGAAACCCAGATTGGTTAAGTTATTTGCCTAAGGTTACACATATAGCTAGGATTTCCTATGATTTAATTTCAGTTCTTTCATTCATTGCCTCCCTCATTATAATGTTAGCTCCATGAAAGAAATATCCGTTTCCACTTTGATTGTATCCTCATTGCTTGAACTAGTGTTTTGTCCATTTTAAGCAATTAAATGCTTTTTCATTCATTAATTCATCCGTTAATTTATTTCCTCTGTACCACACTTACTTCCAAGTGAATTTCCTAGTGATGGAATTTTTCCACTGGTTGAAGGATTATGAATAAATGAATGAGTGAGTAAGATTTAATCATCTACTTTGTGTAAAAGGTGTGGGTTAAGTATGAGAGATACAATAGAACCAAAGAAACAGTCTTTTCTCTCATTGAGTTCATAACCTAATGGGAGAGAAAACATATATAGGAAGTTTCAGATGCAAGTCAGATGGAAAGTTTCCATGGTCCCTTGGGTTGTAGAAACAAAGTAACATACCTTCTTTAATGTTTCCAGTTACAAAATCATATCTGTTTCTGATTCTTGAACCATTGAACCATTTCCAAGTACCAAGGACTTTTATGTCAAGGGCTTTCTTTGGGAGGTGTGTGTGTGTGTGTGTGTGTGTGTGTGTGTGTGTGTGTGTGACAGAGAGAGAGAGAGAGAGAGAGAGAGAGAGAGGAGGAGGAAGTGAGGGAGGAGGGAGTAGGAAGGGAGGTGGGGAGCTTACATGCCTACAAAAGCATTTACCAGGTCACATCTCCATAGCAAGGTTGCTTTTCAAGACATTGGGTACAGGGGCTGAGCGGGAAACAAAACCAGTCATCTGGAGAATGATTCCATTCCCAGGATTCTTGGGCTCCCTTGGCCATTTGTGGCAGTTGGTTACTGGCTTTATATTGGTTTGGTGGTGAGGAAGGTGGGCATTTCACAGGCTTTGGTCTAATCAATGATGTCTGAATGTTATGGGCTGGAAGTAGAATTGGTAGTCTGAAGGGAACTGCTATTCCTAGACCTCTTTGGTTCAGAGTGCAGGGGTTTCTCTATGGGGATCCATGGGCATAAGAGAAGAGGTGGTTGTTGAAGTGGTGATAGAGGCAGTGTCTGAATTTGCTTGACATACTCTGTTTCCTATCTCTTCATAAGCATGTCTTGCTAATTCATCTGGAATGACTTGCCTGCCTTCTGGGAGGTAGTTGGTTGATCAGTGGAGTCCTAGCCAATGTGATGATATATCAATGCCCAAGTGAGAAGTGTTTGTTAGCACAGAGCCCAATACAATATAACTATTTAATAAATATTTGTTGATGGATTCTAAATATTCAAGAAACTTAGTCTTGAAGAGCTAAGTAATATTCTAGAAATGAACTAAAGGTTTTGTTCTCATTGTGCCCCATTTCTGATCTCCCTCAGGACAAAGTAATTGAAATTCATTCATCCATATATTTATTGTCACTTACATGATAATCAGTAAAGAATTTTATTAGAGCTTTGGGATAACAGAGAATGGAGGTGCTAAATGAACGTCACCTTATTTAGTAAGATAAACCAAAGAGGGTCTTTCAGGCACTTAGTCATTCTCCTGGGTGCTATTAATAATATCTTTAAAGTATTTTGTTCTTGAGCAAAATGCAGAGTTTGTGTAATGTAGTATCCTTTTGGTAATTAATCATGTTCCTCATGAAAGCTCTTTTTTAGTTGACATCAGAAGATGTCAGCATTGATTCTTGTGTTGTTGTTTAATTGTCAAGTGTTTGTTTGTTATCTGGTCAATTAGATTGCAAGCTATCAGTGGGAAGAAACTAGGTTTATTTCTTCCTATCCCCAAGGCACTTAATATAGTGCCTAGCAGAAAGTGAGTGCTCAAGGCATCGAGATTCACAGCATATAAGAGATTCTAGAGAGCATCTTCTCCAACCTTCTTTTTGTAAAGATGGAAAAGCTGAAGGTCAAAGACATTAATAGGCTTGACCAAGGCCACATGGTCATGGCAGAGTTAGACCTTTTTCTTTGTATCATGGACAGAATACTAATTTCATGATTCTAAGACTAGTTTTCTTTTAATTACATCAGACTGATTCCCCCTAGACAAAGTTTAGAGTTTGAAGGGACTTCAGAATTTATCTGGCTGAACCCTTACCCAAAGCATGAATCTAATTTATATTATCCTCTATAAGTGGTTGCCAAACACCTGCTTCAAGATGTACAATAATATGGAACTCGTTATCTTCAGAGGCAGTCAGAAAGTTGCTTGAATTTAAATAAATGCCACAAGGACTTTTTTTGTACTATCTAACAGCTGACCTTTCACTGGTCTAGGAAGAAGGTGAGGCAGTTAGAGATGCCAGTCATCAGACTCATAGAAGAAAGAAGTGGTAATTAGAGTCTGCACCCAGAGACAAACCAGAGTATTAGAGAGAGTAGGGTTGCCATGGCAAGGAAAGCAACAAAAGCAGGAGTTAAGAGGTCAAATATCAATACATTTGGAGACCATACAGAGAACTGGAACAGGAGCAGAGTTTTGAAATGCATCCAGAAGTTTCAAGAAAACTGGAATAAAGCATCCCAATAGAATTCAAACTCTCTGAGGGCAAAAACTATATCAGACATAGTAATCACTTAATAAGTGTTTATTGAATTGAACTAAGTTCAGTGATCATAGAAGAATGACTATGTCCAGTGACTATAATTTGGTAATATAAAGCTCAGTAGGCAGAATACCGTCTGAGTATGGCAAATTTGGGTAGAGCTGGGCCTCCCTAGTAAGCTTGATGCTTGAGGAAATGTACACATAACCAGAGGGACCTTGGAGATGGGTTGGGGACAAGGTACTATTAGATAACATAAGGAGAGTAATTTCAAAGTTCTGGTTAGGCAAGGATTCTAGGAGAATTAGCAGACAGACCAGGGATTCGTATTTGGGAAAGAGAGACAAAGATTTAGAGAGCTTAGACTCTAAATCTTAAAGATTTAGAATGATCTTATGCAGTGATTTTCTTTCCTGTCTCTCATATTTTCTGTCTTATGTTAGACAATCTCCCACTTCTTGAAGAGATTCTATGAGATCAACATAAATTCAGGAATTGTGTGGCATTCTTACCTTGTTGGGGCTCTGAAGCTTAGATTCAATGGAAGTACTGAAGATAGTCTTCTGCTGAAGAAATTGTTCTTCCGTCATTTTTCTGTTGTATCTGACTCCTCATGACCCCATTTGGGGTTTTCTTGGCAAAGATACTGGAGTGGTTTGCCATTTCCTTCTCCAGCTCATTTTACAGATGAGGGAACTGAGGAAAACAGGGTAATGTGACTTGCCCAGAGTCACACAGCTGTCTGAGACCAGATCTGAACTCAGGAAAATGAGCCTTCCTGTGCTACCTAATTGTATGCTGAAGAATACACTACGTTAAGTGCATGATGGTTCCTATGCTCACTCCTTAGGCTCATTGCCTTCCTAGTTTACTAGCTATGGAATCAAATTCTCCCAAGTCATCTTCCTACCTTGCTGCCCAGCTACTGGCCCTGCTGCTGTTCCCTGCAGCCTGGACTTCCAGAATCCATGTCATGTAACATCTAAGCCATTTGACTTTGAAGCTAGGGCCACAAGGAGGTGCTGCCTCGATTGGTATGGGAGCACACCATCTCTAGGTCACCACACCTTCTCCCCAGCCATCTCTTTTTCATGCCACCTTGTTAATGCTATTCCTTCTCTTGCTGTACCCTTCACACCTTACCTACAGAGACCATTCCCTGAAGGAGTGTGATAGTAATGGCAATTAAAGATTCCCCTGTATTGGCTTGGTTTT
>NW_027187378.1:43646729-43704673 GCF_028583685.1 Petaurus breviceps papuanus | reverse complement strand
AAAACCAAGCCAATACAGGGGAATCTTTAATTGCCATTACTATCACAAGGAGCTAATCAGTTAGCCTTGTAATTCCTTCCCTGGACCCTGATTAGTGATAGCACAGTTTCTCTCCTACTACATCTTTTCTCCTTCATCTTTCTGCCATGTTACCCAGTAGATAACTCTCCCTACCTGCTTTTTTAAGCTCTCACACTGGCAAAAAGTAATGAAATAATACTACTATTCTTTCTAAATTGGGCATGTCTGCTGACTGCCCTATGGCTCCACTCACCATCCTATAAATTCTCATATCAAAACACCCTTCTCTAGGCTTTACTTCCATATGTTGGTTTCTCCCCCTTTTAGAATGTAAACTTCTCAAGATAAGTGTCTGTCAGTCTTTTGTAGTTGTATCCCAGGCATTTAGGCTAGTGTATGTCATAAATACTAAAAGACCATCCATTCATTCATTCTGTTGTTCATTATTCATTCATTCTGTGCCACTGCTTCACCATAAAAGCAAGGAGTAAGCAGAAAAATAAAATAATGTTTGAATTTTGCAAGAAAGGGAAGACATAACTTTGCTAGCAACAGATGACTGGGTTGGACTTGATCATAAAACCCACCTTTCCATCAACTGGCATTTGAGAGTGTGAATTTATCATAGGATCATAAATTTAGAGCTGGAAAGGACCAGCTCTTATCATTGAATATGATAAGCTCCTCATTTCATAGATGAGGAAATAGTCAGAGAAATGAAAAGTTACTTGCCTAGGGTCACACAGTCAATACCACCTGAGGAAGAATTCAAACATAAGGCTTCCTCATTTCAGTTCCGGCATTTTATCCACTGTGCTAACCAATGGTGAAAACATTATAATCCTAATTTTTATTGGCCAGGAACCTGAAGATCAGAGAAGGAAAGTCATTTGTCTAAGATCAGAAAGCCCAAGTTTTAACCCAAGCCTCCTAATTAAGAGTCTAATGTACTTTGTTCTCCATATCCCATTGAAATATCTCAACCTTTGTCCCTTGGGAGTAGATTGTATGACTGAACTGAGTCAACCACACTAGTGCCTGAGAAAAGAGTTCATGCATAACATGGGCTGACAATGTAGACAGAATGCTACAATCCTTACTGTCTAATTAATTGGGAATAATTGTCCTCATAATAGACAATGTAATAGTACTTTTAAAGAGTGTGTGACTGGTCCATTTATGCTCCCTCCCCGCTGTTTATGAAAGTAAATAGCATTAATAGAACTAGTATTCATATATACTAGTATAAATATAGGAGACAGAGCAGGGTTCACAATCTAAGGCAAACTCAATGGGGGGAGGGGGAGAAGAGGAAGATGGAATGAACAGGCAACAGCGGAACTGTTGGGGAGGGTCAGAGGTGGGGGAAGGAAAAGGAGGATATCCAAAACAGAAAAGAAGGTGAGTTTTTAAGAATGGAGCCATGGTTTTGAGAATAATTCTATACTCTCAAGGAGATGGCAAATCAGTGACAAAGTTAAGACCACAGTCCAGGTACATTGAGGCATAGGAAGTGATTTTATCATACAGACTTCAGATGACCTATCGATGAAGCATTTCACCTTGGAAGAGACTTCACATATCCGTATACATCAATAAACCTCATACTGGGCCTGAAGCTAGGTCCAGTTTAATTATGTGTATGGTCTTATCAAATCGCCTATAGATAGGATTACATGGTTTGGGTGCATCTTTTGTTTAAAAGTCCTACCAATAGGAACAAAAGATTAGGAAGACAAGAATACAAATATATTGGATCACCTGAAGTGCAGGCTATTTCTAGTCTGAAGACAAGTTGCCCAGAGTCTCACAGTTGGAAAAGACTTCAGACATCATCCAGTCCAACATATTCTGGACCAATTATACCATCTACAACATCCTCAGCAAGTGACCATTTAACCTGCAACTCAAGAATCCAATTTATTTCATTTATTCATATATACTAATACCTCATAGCTATCATGACTTTACAACTTTTCTCTAGGTAAAACATCACCATTCCTTCAACTGATTATCATATCGTTTAACATTTCAAAGTCCTTTATCATCACATGACCATCTTTGCAACACTCTCTAACTTACCAATATTCTTCCAAGAAATTAACTCAAGTATATATATGATAGGACCAAATCAAAATAGACTTTTGATGTTTAGTCATCTCTGACTCTTCATCATCCCATTTGGGGTTTTCTTGGCAAAGATACTGGGATGGTTTGCCATTTCCTTTTCAAGCTCATTTTACAGGTGAGGAAACTAAGGCAAAGAGGGTTAAGTGACTTACCCAGGATCATCCAGCTAATGAATGTCTAAAGCAAGATTTGAACTCAGGTCTTCCTGACTCTTCAATTGAGCTTGCCATCCACCAAAGCCCATACTTCTATTCTCTACCCTCTTCCCCAGTTGCTATCTAGCCAAACCTTATCTATCTTATGCTCTTTATGGAGTTGATTTTTTAAAGCAAACTTTTGTTGTTGTTATTTGTTTGTTTGCTTTTTGGAGGGGGGAGGGCAGCGTAATTGGGGTTAAGTAACTTGCCCAAAGTCACACGGCTAGTAAGTGGTGTCTGAGGCCGGATTTGAACTCAGGTCCTTCTGACTCCATGGCCTGTGCTCTATTCACTGGGACACCTAGCCATCCCTAAGCAAATGTTTAAACAGCATTTATCAAGTATCTACAATGTGTTTGTGAGGTTACAACAAAAGTCAATCTCTATTAGGACTGCACAAGGTATAGGCAGCTTCCAGCTTGCCAAAGGATTTCGGGCAGCCCAAGAAAAATGTAGAGTTGCCACTGCACACTTTCCCATTTGCCACATAGTCCATGGCAACCAGCCATAGTCAATCTGCCTCCAGTCTAACCTATCTGTGGCCCAAAGAAGTTTAGTCTGTTTTAATATTGGCACCTACCTACAGTGAAGTTGTGCAGGTGTGATCTCCACCTTCCCTTTACATTTTGTGTTTTATCTGACCTCTAATTTCATTGCCTTAGAGAAATGTCTATAAGGAAGCCTTCTCTTCCAATGCAAATTGACATCACCTCTGCAATATAAAGTCTTAGAGAGTTGCCTGAGACCCTGAGAAATTAAGGGACTTGACCAGGGACAGACATGTGGCTAGTTTTTGTCAGAGAAAAGGCTTGAACCTTAACTCCAAGGTTAGATCAATACGCATTATACTAAGCTGCTTCTTCTTTGTTTTTGTCCCTCTAAAATGCCATCTTGTTAGATTTAGCTCAATATCCTATCCTCTCAACACACTTTTGAAGCAAGACTTCAGCCTGAACCAGCCTTAATATTTGATCAATATGGTCCCAATCTACATTGGCTCCCCTTCTTAGCAACCAAGTGATATTTCAAAGTTGGCCTCTATTTCTTCTTAATTAACATTCAGTGTTGCCTAAAGGAGTAAGAGAGGAATTTGCCTTGTAAAAAGCTATTGAATGGAAATTTTCATCTCAACTTGCAAGCTGAGTTTCTTTTTGCCTTAGTTACCACATAGGGCCTTCTGGATAAAATCTAGGGAAAGACTTACCATTTCTTTGAGCCTAAAGTTCATACAGGGGTGGCTATGTGGCACAATAGACAGAGTGATGGGCCTGGAGTAGAAAAGACCTGAGTTCAAATGCAGTCTCAGACACTAGCTGCCCAATTGCTTCAGATTCATCATCTATAAAAATGAGCTGGGGAGGAAAGGACAAACCTCTTCAGTATCTTTGCCAAGAAAACCCCAAATAGCATCATGCAGAATTAGATATGACTGAGCAATAACAGAAAAGTTCTCAGGATCATAGATTTTAAAGAGTGAGGAAATTTAGAGATCTAAAGGTACCAGGGGTAGGGAACTTACAGCCTTGAGGCCACATGTGGCCCTCTAGGTCCTCATGGGCAGCCCTTTGACTGAATCTAAATTTCACAGAACAAGTCCCCTTAATAAAAGAAATTTTTCTGTAAAACTTGAACTCAGTCTAGGACCTAAACACCCAAGGACCTAAAAAGTCACATGTGGCCTCGAGGCTGCAGGTTTTCCACCCCTGAACCCAACCCTTCTCTTTACAGAGGAAAAAAATCTGAGACTTAGAGATGTTAAGTTAATAGTCTAAAGCTAAACCAATTGTTATGTAGCACACCTCAGAATTGGACTTAATTCCCTTCACTTTAAATCAGGGCTCCTTCCGCTATAGAATTTAGCTTCTCCCTCATATTTAAAACAAGAGGATTGTCTTTGTTGACCTCTATGGTTCATTATAGTTCTAAAAATCCAAGCAAGACCCCTTCTGTACATAGACATATTTTTTCTAAGTTACGTTATCTGGAAAAAGTACTATCAACAAAGATGAAATTCACTCTTGTTTCCAATTAGAGCATAGACTCCTAAGGGGATGGGAAATAGGGCTTTACTTTGGGCTTTCCAGACTTAGACTCCATGTTGTCTCATGGACTTCAGAACATTCCTCTTCTCCTCTCCCCTCTCTGTTTTTCAGGTCCCTTTAATGTGCTATCCTCCCATTAGCATATATTTCCTTAAAGGCAAAGACTTTTTTTTTTTCTTTTTGCCTGTATTTGGATCTCCAGCACTTAGGCTTATTAAGAATATTGTTTCCTTGGGGCAGAATTTAACATGGAGGGCACAGAGGACAATTGAGCCACGGATGTAGTCATTCCAGGAGATGGAGATCTTTAACTCTCAAAAGTTGACAAGAATGTGAACCCAGGAGAGAGGAGCCTGGGAAGGAATCAGAGGTTCTAGCACAGGTCATGAGAGGACTGCAAGATGTTGTTGACAATAGCTTCCATGGATATAAACAAAGCCACTGTTACCTTATGCTAGTTTGGAAAGAGAAGAGAAAAACTCTTGTCATAATCCAGAAGAATGAGCCACTTTATAAAGCATATTGACCAGGAGCCACCACAACAGCATTGGGCATTGAGGGAAATCTGCTTGGGTGAGGCATTAAGAGATATTGAAATATGCCAGAAAGGGAATGGAATTTGGAATTAGAGAACCTTGATTAACCAGTGAAACCAGTGAAAGGCACCATGTTCTTTGGTAAATCACAAGATGACTCTCAATTGCTTCATTTGTAGGACGAGGGTAATAAATCCTACCCTGACTACCTCACAGGTCCATTGAAGTAATGGATAAGAAGGTACTTTACAAATTATAATGTATAATATACATGTATCAAATGACTATAGGTCTGGAAAAAATGTTTGGAGATGCCAGGATAACCTTTGCCAACTTCACAGTTCAGCCCAAGATCAGGAAATGCTAGGTAGATCTGTCAGGTCCTAGTTGAAGATTTGCACATTCCCTTCAACATTTGAATAGTGCCATAGATGTGAACTTTCTGCACTGAGGTCTAAGCTCATGTCATTAATGTTCTTGAGTTTTGTTTCCTGCTCTCTCACCCATGTATTTAAGAGAATTGACCATCTTAAGTTTCCATGGGCATTGAAAGGGGATTAAATCCTTGGAGAACTGAAGATGTATTTATAGAACATACTGGAAAGTAAAAAATTAAGGAGAATGGAGCAACTGCACGTCCCTAATATTGAAAAATGGGTCTATTCCAGCTTTGGCCACAGAGGAGAAGAATCTGGCAGCAGTGGCATGAACAAATTAAAAATCCAACAAATGTGTTCTCTTGCATGGGCAGAAGCACTAAGCTCCTGCAGGGAATTCATTTGATCAAAGTGCCTGTATTCTTTTTGGAGCAGAGGCTGCCAGCACAGTCAGAAAAAAGAAGTTTATTGCAGCCCATTGAATTGGCCTCAATTGCTTCACTAGGAGGCATCCAAAAGGTCTCTTCAGGGAAAAAAGGGTCTGCTGCTTTCAACATGCACATTATCTACAGAGAAAACACAAAGACTTCTTACAAGAAACATTCACTGAAATTAGGAGCTAAATTCTTCATCAATCAATCAATTGATCAATGTGCCACTACTATATGCCAGGGCATTATGATAAGTGATGGGGATACAAAAAGAGGTCAAAGACAGTCCCTGTCCTCAAGGATTTTACAATCAAATGAGGCAGATAACGTGCAAACAAATATATACAAAGCATGCTATATCCAGGATAAATAGGAAATAATAAGCAAGAAGACACAAAAATTAAGAGGGGTTGGTGAAGACTTCCAGGACAGGATGGGATACTAACTGGGACTTAAAGGAATCCAGGGAGGTCAGTGGTCAGAGCAGAAGAAGGAAAGCAGCTCAAGAATGGGGAACAGCCAGAGAGAATGCCCTCTGCTGAGAGATGGTGAGTTTTGTTCCTGGAGTTGCAAAGAGGCCAGTGTCATAAGATCAAAGATTTCCTGTTGGGGAGTAAGGTGTAAAAAAACAGTAATGGTAGGAAGGTGCTAGGTTATGGAGGGCTTTAATGCCAAACATAGCTTTTGTATTTGCTCCTAGAGACAATAGGAAGCCACTGGAGTTTATTGAGTAGAGGAGTGATGTAATCAAACCTGCTCTTTAGGAAAATTGTTGTAGTGGCTGAAGGAAGAATGAATCAGAGCAGGGAGACAATGGAGGCAGGCAGATTCACATGCAGGCTATTGCAATAGTCTAGGTGTGAGGTGATGAGGGCCTGCACCTGCACCAGATAGGTGGCCATATCAGAGGAGTAAAGGGGGTGGGGTGTTAGTCAAGAGATATTGCAAAGGTGAAATCCATAGATCTTGGCAGCTTGTATGTGGGAGGGTGAGAGATAGGAGCTCAGGGTGACTGCTAGATTATAAGCCTAAGAGACTGGGGGGGTGGTCCCTTTATAGCAATAGGGAAGACAGGAGGTAGGAAGGCTTTAGGGGGAAAGAAAATGAGTTCTGTTTTGGACATACTGAGTTTAAGATGTCTACTAGATGTCTAGTTTCAGAGGTCTGAAAGTTAATTGGAGATGCAAAACTAGAAGTCAGTAGAGAGTTTGGGGCAGGATGGGTAAATTTGAGAATCATCAGCATAGAAATGGTAATTAAATCCATGGGACCTGATGAGATCACCAAGTGAAGCGTTATAGAGGGAGAAGAGAAAACAGTTCAGGACAGAACCCTGAGAGCCACCTAGGATTAGAGGGCATGGTCTGTAGGAAAATCGACAAAAGACAGAAGAGGAATGCTAGGAATAGGAGGAACAGCAAGAGAGAGTGGTGTTTCCCTGTATCCCAACGAATGCTATTGTTCTTATGTGAATCACTGCACCATGTCTCAGCTCAGAAGGCTTTAGCAGCTCCTTTTGTCTGTGGGGTTTAGATTCTTTTTTTCTGATATTCAGGTTTCCACAGTGATGCCATGCTACTTTTTCAGTCTAATCTTACATTATTTTTCTGCATACACCTTCCACATCAACCAAAGTGATCCATGCTCTGTCCATAGTACATGCTTGTACTCAGAGGCAGCTGATGGTACAGTGGAAAGAATGCTGGGACTGGGTTCAGGAAAAGAGGAGTTCAGATCTAGACTCAGTTATTTGCTGGCAGTGGCAAGTCATTACCTCAGTTTCCTTAACTCTAAAATGGGAATAATAATAGCACTTACTTCATAGAGTTTTTGTGAGGATAAAATAAGACAATATTTATAAAAAATGCCTGGCACATAGTAGTGGTATACAAATGCTTATTCTCTCCTTTCCCCTCTCAAATCCATGGCTTGGCCTTATTTGTTCACTTGCCTGAAATGCCTTTCCTCCACTGTCTTTGTTGAATTCCTATCCACTTTAAAATGGTTTTCAGTTTTCACAATACACAGTAGTAATCGTTTTCATCAACACTCCCTTTAGTCTAACTGCTTGGTAATGAACTTTTGACAAATGACAGCAATCCTGATTGACAGCTATTATGTCTTGTTCAGTGAGTGGCAGAAGGAAAAGCATGAATACAGTCCACAGGAGATGAATCCCCTCAAAGTAGATTTCTTTGGGGGTAGAAGAGAAGCTTTGAAAGCAGGGTTATTATAACCAGCAAAGCTTCAATTTTTTTTTTCAGATCTATAATAACCCAGGAAAATCCTTGGTTTAAAAAAAAAAGGAAACAGAAAAAAAAAAGAATCTAGGCAGTAGGAAACATTCAATTTCCTTTTTGGATAGGGTTACTAGACTGGTAGATCAAGAGAATATTTTAGATCAGAGGTTCTCAAACTTTTTTTTTCTTTTTTCTTTTTGCTTTTGCTTTAAATAACATTTATTTTCCCCCAATTACATATCAAAAATATTTTAGCATTCACTTTTACAAAATTTTGAGTTCCATATTTTTTCTCCCTCCCTCCCCTCCCTTCTTCTAAAATGGTAGGCAGTTTGATATAGTTTATACATATGCTATCATATAAAACATATTTCCATATTTGTCACAGTTGTGGAAAAAGAAACAGATCAAAAGAAAAGAAAAACACAAGAAAGAACAAAGTAAAAAAAAAAGTATGCTTCAGCCTTCATTCACAGTCCAGAAGTTCTTTATTATCTAGATATGGATGGCATTTTCCTGTATGAGTTCTTTGTACTTGTCTTGAATCATTGTGTTCCTGGGAAGAGCTGAGTCATTCATAGCTGATCATCGTATGATGTTACTCATACCCTGTACAATATCTTCCTGATTCTGTTCATTTCACTTTGCATCAGTTGGTACACATCTTTCCAGCTTTTTCTGAACTCTTCCTATTCATAATTTCTTATTGCACAGTAGTATTCAATTACATTCCTATACCACAGTTTGTTCAGCCATTCCCCAATTGATAAACATCTCCTCAGTTTCCAGTATTTCACCACCATGAATAGAGCTGCTATAAATATTTTTGCACATATAGGTTCTTTTCCCTGTTTTATGATCTCTTTGAGATACAGACCTAGTAGTGGTACTGCTGGATCAAAGGGAATGCAGAGTTTGGCTGCCCTTTAGACATAGTTCCAAATTGCTCTCTAGAATGGTTTGATCAGTTCAAAACTCCACCAATAGCACTTAAGTGTCCCAATTTTCCTGTATCCTCTCCAACATTTATCATTTTCCTTTTTTGTCATATTAGCCAAACTGTGGTGTGAGGAAGTGCCTCAGAGTTATTTTGATTTTTCATTTCTCTAATCAAAAGTGATTTACAGTGCTTTTTCATATGTTTATAGATATCTTTGATTTCTTCATCTGAAAACTGCCTTTCATATCCTTTGACCATTTATCAATTGAGGAATGGCTTATATTCTCATAAATTTGATTCAGTTCTCTATATATTTTAGTAATGAGGACTTTATCAGAGACACTTGCTGTAAAGATTGTTTCTTAGCTTTCTGCTTTCCTCTGATCTTGGTTACATTGGTTTTGTTTGCACAAATGCTTTTCAATTTAATATGATCAAAATTATCTATTCTACATTTCCTAATGTTCTGTATCTCTTATTTGGTCATGAATTGTTCCCCTCCCCATATATCTGATAGGTAAACTATTCCTTGCTCTTCTAATTTGGTTGCTTCATTGTCTATGGTACCTTTTCAGCAAGATGTAGTTTCCTTCTGAATATCTTTAGTTAGGTCTGTTTTTGCTCTTACATTGTCTAAAATCAGGCTTGCTACCCCTGCTTTTTTTTTAACTTCAACTGAAACATAATAGATTCTGCTCCAGCCCCTTACCTTTACTTTGTGTGCATTTCTCTGCTTCAAGTATGTTTCTTATAAACAGCATATTGTAGGATTCTGGGTTTTGATCCACTCTGCTATCCATTTCCTTTTTATGGGACAATTCATCCCATTCAGATTTGCAATTATGATTACTACCTATATATTTCCCTCAATCCTATTCTTCCTCTTGTTTGTCCTCTCTCTCCTTTCAGCCTTTCCCACCTCACTAATGTTTTGCTTCTTTCTGCCACCTCCTCTGATATGACCTGCCTACTGTCAGTCTCCACCCCCACCCCCAACCCCACCTTTACTTGATCTCCACCCCTCCTATTTCCCAGTTGGGTAAGATAGATTTCTAAATTCAACTGATTGGGTATATTCTTCCCTCTTTGAGCTAATATTGATGAAACGTTCAAGTGATGCCCATTGCCCACCCTCCCATGTTCCCCTCCACTGTAATAATAGGTCTTTCATGCCTCTTCATGTGAGATAATTTACCCCATTCTACCTCTCCCTTCCTTCTGTACCCATTTTCTCCTCCTTCTCATTACTTATTTTTCTTAATGTCATTCCCTCAAATTTACCTTATACTCATATTTTGTCTATGTATCTTCCTTCCATCTATACTGTTAGTGATACAATTTTTAAGAGTCACAAGTTACATCATCTTCCTCTATAGGGCTGTAAACCATTTAACTCTATTGAATCCCTTATGTTTTCTTCCCCTTTTTGCCTGTTTATGCTTCTCTTGGGTCTTGATATTGGAGGCCAAATTTTTTATTTAGTACTGTCCTTCTCCTTATGATGGCTTGAAATCCTTTTATTTCATTGAATGACCATTATTTCGCTTGATGTATCATGCTTAATTTTGATGTGTAAGTGATTTTTGGTTGTAGTCCTAGTTCCCTTTGCCTTCTAGAATATTATGTTCCATGATCTCTGATTCTTTAATGTTGCAACTGTCAAGTCCTATGTGATCTTGATTTTAATTCCCCAATATTTAAATTGTTTCTTTTTGGCCACTTTAAGTATTTTTTTCCTTGATCTGATAATTCTGAAATTTGACTATAATTGTTCATTGTAGTCTTTATTTTGGGATCTTTTTTTCTGAAGTGATCAGTAGATTCTTTCCATATCTGTTTTGCCCCCTGCTTCTAGGGCATCAGGGTACTTTTCCTTAATAATTTCTTGAAAGATACTGTGCAGGTCCTCCTTTTGATTATGGCTTTCAGGCAATCCAATGATTCTGATATTATCTCTCCTGGATGTATTTTCCAGGTTAGTTCTTTTTCTAATGAGGTATTTTACATTTTCTTCCATTTTTTAAACTCTTTTGAATGTGTTTGATTAATGATGTCTCATAGAGTCATTAGCTTTCATTTGTCCAATTATGACTTTTATGCTATTGTTTTCCTCAATTAGCTTTTTTACTTTCTTCTCCACTTGGCCAATTGTACTCTTTAAGGTGTTGTTTTCTCCCATGGATTTTTATATCTCCTTTTCCATTTGTCCAATTCTACTTTTTAAGCAGTTTTCTAAGTTGTTGACTCTTTTTTTCATAATTCTCCTGTATCACTCTCATTTCTTTCCCCAATTTTTCTTCTCCCTCTCATATGATTTTTTAGCTTCTTTTTGAGCTCTTTCATGTTCTTTCTGGGTTTGAGACCACTTCCCATTTTTCTTTAGGGTTTTGCCTATAGGTTTTCTGATATTGTTTTCCTTTTCTGAGTTTGTGTCTTGGCCATTCTTGTCAACAACACTTTCTATGTTCAGATTTTTTTTTTTTACTGGGTTTTTTTTTTGCCTTTTTCCTTTATTTTAAATTTGAATTTTACTCCCAGGATGGAAGGAGCATTGTCTCATGCTTCTTATGCTAGTGTCTACAGCCCCTGGCTGCTTACCTTGTGTTCCAATGATGTTGCCCTGAGACCCACAGGGGACCCTCATATCTGGTGCTATGATGAGAGGGTAGGGTCAGGGTTGACTAGCACTGATGGAGGGTATAGGAGTCTGGCAGATTAACTGTTATTGAGTTGAGTTTCTAGTAGTGGTGTCTTGCATGTGCTGAGACCCAGTCAGGTGTTTCTGCATTCATTTCACCATGGCTACACTGAAGCATGTGGTGGTCTGCCCTCTGGAGGCTGCCTATTTGCCTGCCTCTACCTTAAAGCATAGAGGGCCAGCACTGGCTGCCTGTTTGCTTAGAAACCCATAGCATGTGTGGGGTCCTGCTATTGGTGTTTGCCTGCTCCACCACACTGGCGCTCAGCATCTCCCACTTGTTTGCTGAGGTGGGGCTTGCTGGGATGCTTCCCATCCTGGGCTGCACTCTACTTTCTTTTTATTATTATTATTATTTATTAATTTATCTGTTTACTTTTAGTTTACAAGATTCAGTTCCACAATAGTTTGAGTTTCCAATTTTCTCCCCGTCTCCCTCCCTCCCCCCCATGCCATGGTAGCATGCAATCAAATATAGGATCTGCAAATACCTTCACATTAAACATTAGTCAGGTTGTAAAGAAGGATTATAATGATGGAATGAACAATGGAAAAGAGGAAACAAAAATAAAACAAGAAAAAGAAAGAGAGCAGGTAATTTGCTTCAATCTGCATTCAAACTCTGTAGTTCTATCTCTGGATATGGACATTGCTTTCCATAATGAGTCTGTTGGAGTTGTCTTATAACCTTACATTGCTGAGAAGAGCCCAGTCTATCAAAGTTGGTCATCACACATATGTTGTGTCTGTAATTGTGTACAAATTTCGCCTGGTTCTGCTCTTCTCACTCAACATCAGTTTGTATAAGTCTGTCCAGGTCATTATGAAGTCTGTCTGATCCTCATTTCTTATAGTACAAAAGTATTCCATTACATTCATACACCACAACTTGTTTAGCCATTCCCCAATTGATGGACATCCCTATGATTTTCAATTCTTTGCCACCACAAAAAGACCTGCTATAAATATTTTTGTATATACAGGGCCTTTTCCCACTTCTCTTACCTCTTTGGGATACAACCCTAGAAGTGGTATTGCTGGGTTAAAGGGTATGCAATTATTTATAGCCCTTTGGACATAGTTTCAGATTGTTCTCCAGAATGGTTAAATAAGTTCACAACTCCACCAACAATGCATTAATGTTCCAATTTTTCCACATCCTCTCCATCATTTGTCATTTTCCTGTTTTGTCATCTTAGCCAATCTGACTGGTGAGATGTGGTACCTCAGAGTTGTTTTGATTTGCATTTCTCTAATCAATAGTGATTTAGAGCATTTCTTCATATACTTGTAGATATCTTTAATTTCTTCCTCTGAAAACTGCCTGTTCATATCCTTTGATCATTTATCAATTGGGGAATGACTTGTATTCTTATAGATTTGACTCAATTCTCTGCATATTTTAGAAATGAGCCCTTTATCAGAGACACTCATTGTAAAAATTCTTTCCCAATTTTCCACTTCCCTCTTAATCTTGGTTACATTGGCTTTTTTTGTACAGAAACTTTTCAATTTAATGTAATCAAAGTTATCCATTTTGCATCTTATAATGTGCTCTAACTCTTATTTGGTTATAAGATTTTCCCTTCTCCATAAATCTGACAAGTAATCTATTCCTTGCTTTCCCAGATTGCTTACTCGTGCACCCATTTAGATTTGATTTTGGTATACGGTGTTAGATATTGGTCTATGCCCAGTTTCTGCCATACTATGTTCCAGTTTTTCCAACAGTTTTTGTCAAATAGTGAGTTCTTATCCCAAAAACTGGGGTCCTCCAGTTTATCAAACAGTAGATTACTATAGTCATTGACTGCTGAGTCTTGTGTACCCAATCTATTCCATTGATCCACTACTCTGTTCCTCAGCCAGTACCAAGTAGTTTTGATGACTGCTGCTGCACTCTGCTTTCACTTGAGTGAGACAGATGACCCTCTAAGTTTCTTGGGCTTAAAGATTGCTTCACCCCTTCACTTTGCTGATTCTGCTGTTCCAGGATTTGTTTGGGGGCTCTGTTTTATGGTTGTTTGGAGGTAAGTATGGAAGAGCTACAGCAATTTATTGTTTACTCCACCCATCATCTGTGTTCTCGGAAATTCCCAAACTTTTTGTTCTTAAGATCTTTTTATACTTTTAAAAATTATAGAGGACTCCAAAGATGTTTTGTTTATATGGGTTATATCTATCAATGTTTGTTGTATTAGAAATGAAAACTAATAAATATAGTAAATATTATTTATTAATTCTCTCAAAATTATAACAATATACCAATTATATAGTAACATAAATATCATTTTTAATAAGGATAAGTATCTTTCCAAAAAAGATTACTGAGAAGATTAGCATTAGTTTTACGTATGTTTGCAAATCTCTAATGTCCAGCTTAATAGGAAAAATATAGTTGGATTCTCATATCTGCTTCAGCATTTAGTGTGCCATAATATATTGGTTGAAAACAAAATCCAGCCTCACACAGAAAACATAATTGAAAAAGGGAAGAATATTTTAAAAGGCAAATTATATGTTAGCATTGTTAGGAAAATAGTTTTGACTTCACAGATCTTCTGAAAAGGACTCAGGGATGTTTAGGGGCCCAAGGTCCATACTTTTAAAACCATTATTCTAGATACAGTAAGCCACAGTTGCAGCAAAGTATATGACAATATCTCTTAATGACCTTGTGGGCAAAATGGAGAGAGATATGCTGGTTGATAGTATAGTCAGGTGGAACTGGAGCTAATTGAAGGACTCAATCCAATTCCCTGATAAATGGATCAGTATTAGCTTGGTGTGAGATATCTGGTGAAGTGCTCTAGGCCTCTGTGCTTTAATTATTCAAAATATCTTTTAATGACTTCCAAGAAGTCATTTAGAAGCATTATTAAATGAAAGGACATAACTAGTAATTTGAAAAGTAAAACTGATATCCAAAAAAATATTGATGGGCTAGAATAATAGGACAGTTCTATTAAGGTAAAACTTTGGAGAGATAAATAGAACATCTAACACTTTAGTTCAAAAGTATTATTACAGGATAGCTTGGAAAAGAATTTGGGGAAAAGTCCAGGGGTTGTAGTAGACATCAGTCTCAATGTGTCAATACAATGACACAACAAACAAACACACACACAACCAACAAATGTTAGGTTCTATTAATAGAATGATAGTGCTTAGATCAAATATGATTATTAATAGTTCTGTTTTCTGTACTCGTTAGAATGTATATGAAGTACTGTGTTTCTTCTAGGAGATACACTTAGGAAAGTTTCTAGCAATCTGAACAAATTTCCCATGAAAGACCATGGTATTAAAGGAACCAGAGGAAGGTATCAAGCTCATTAGGCAGGTCCTTAATGAAAAATTCCCAGGAAGATATAGACAAAAATCACCCAAGATGAGAGAAAGTAGGGGAGAATTGGGATCTCTGCCAGTGGAGAGAGACTCCATAATGAATGGTGTGAAAGTACAGAAGTCTATTGACAAGTGGGAACTCATCTAACCTCTAGGGTATTGTGATTACACTGACCAAATTAAAGGATTGATTAAAGGAACAAGGAGGGTCTAACAGAGCAAAAGAAAACCTTTGGGGGTCGGGGTGGAGTAGGGAGCAGAAGTGAGAGAGGGAGAACACAAGTACTCTTCAAGAATTCATTTGACTTTCACATGAAGACTAGTTATATTTGTTTTGCTTGACACAAAAGGGCAGAACTAGGACACTTAGAAAGAATTTTCATAAAGGCAAATTAGACTCTAAGGAAAATCTTGCTAATAATTTGTACCATCCCCAAATGGAATGGATTGCATTGGGAGGTAGTAAGTTCAACATCAAGTCTTCAAGCAGAAGTTGTATGACCACATATAAAGATGCCATAAAGGGAATTCATACTTCAAAAGTGGGTTGGATCAGGCAATCTATTCCATAATTCTATTGCATTCTTGGGTGGATGCTTCCAGTGACCTGAGGCTATGCTATGATATCTTAAAGCAGTCAGTATTAAGGTTTCAAATCATAAGGAAATGCAGACAGATATTATGGCTATTTTCTATCATTCATTATCTCTCCCTCTCTTCCCCCTCTTCCCAAATTGGGGTCTAAGCATTCCTCTGAAACATGACCAGATTCAGCTCCTGAAAGATTTGTAACCCAGCAAGATCAGTTTCAAAATGAATAATGTAGAACCTAGGAAAATGGACAGAAAGATAAAGGAGTGTAGATCAGTTGAATGCCTGTTGCCTGACAGGGACTTATCAACAGAATCACTAACAGCATTTCAGGTTGGAAGGGACCTTAATAGTTATCCACTCCCATTCATCCATTCTCTGCATGCTGATGTCATCTTAGTCATCCTCCGTTCAGGCAGGAAGACTGGTGTGGGGCACAGAACTGTGCCAGTGAGATAGTTCCATGTGCAAGGGCTTCATCCTCATAGGTCACCAAAATGCTGATATATCTCATAGTGAGGATCTGCATTGAGATACAAACCATTCAGTTTCAGACTGAATCTCCTCTATTCTGCCCTCCTTCCAACAAGTCTTCTTTAGTCAAGGCAAGATGAAAATCCATGCTAGCCCTCTTTGGGATAGATTCTCATTTGAACATTTAAAGATCAGTCTCAGATAAAATCAATGCTTCCCCTTTTCCCGGTGATCTGAACCCCATAGGGATATAGCAGTACCTTCTTCCAACCCAGGAAGTCATATAACTGAGAGAACTGAGACAGTATTGCCTTTTTCCCTCAGCCTTTGACATCACATCCCCAGCTATGAGGAGACCTGAATGTCCCCCAGTCCTTAAAATTCCTCTATACCCAGATCAGCTTTGTTAAAAGGAACTTTTTTTTTCAAATGAATTTTGACTTGTAATTCAAGATTTTGAAAGAACTTTCCACACAGAAACCCCTTGAGGCAGAGAGTGGAAGAATTATAACCCTGAAATCTTTGTCTCCAGGAATCAAAGCAACTTCCCCAAAGCCACTATTCCATTCAAAGTATTCTGATTACAAGTCCAAAGACCTTTCCACTACGTGCACCCCATCCAGGTGTCTCAGTATAGTAGGAAGCATTTACAAATTAAACTCTTATCAGCTATTAGCTATTCACATTTTGATGTGAATGAGTCTTTCAGTCAGGCAGAAAGTAAGTCCTGAGATAAGATAAAATTAAAAGTTTTGTTTTTGTTGTTTAATAATAGGAGGAGGAGAAAGAGGAGGAGGAGGAAGAAGTGGGGGGGGGTGAGAGATTAGGGTTTGACATAGGAGAGGGAGAGAGAGGAAGGGGGAGAGAGAGAGGGAGAGAGAGAGAGAGAGAGAGAGAGAGAGAGAGAGAGAGAGAGAGAGAGAGAAAGCCAGGTCTCCTTACTCCCAGCATGTTTCTTTTTTTCCTCCAGTCCCTTGTATACCTCTGCCTTTTTACTCATCCTGTTTTCCATTTTCACCTAGTACTGGCCTAACTCTCAATAGTGGATGCTCACAGACAGTGACTCTCATTCTCCAGCCTACACTTACTGGGAGAAGCTTTAATTTTCTGAATTTCTGAGTCATGCTGTCTTGTAATGTTAAAATTTCAAAACAGACAGTGTGTACCAGAGTCCTGAGACAAATGAAGCCCAATCATGCCTGCCTACCTGATACATTATGTTAACAGCAGAAGCAAAATAAATTTATTGGCAGCTTTCCTCAGCTCCTTTAAAATTCAATAATAGCCAAGTCACAATTGCTTAGAAGATTATCTTATGTTCTCTCTTTCCCCATTCCTCTACTCTACAAGGGTACAGTCCTTTCCAATTCTCTTCCTTTTGTCACTATACCTTCATTTTTTGGACTATAGTTTCATCATGAATTCAGAGTTGGGAGATGGGGTTCAAAAGGCATCTCTGACACTAACAAGCTATGATTCCAGAGGAAAATTATAGATATTCTCTGACTCTGTCTTCTCATTGGTAAAATCCTTCAAAGAATCCGTGTTTTGATCTATGGGGACCAGCCCTCCACCAGGGCAGATCTCAGTTCATCCAACTTTCCTGTGTTAGAATTCTTATTCATATTTAGAGTGTTTTCCTCTAGTTTTTCCAAACTTGTTTTTTAAAGACCTTTTGCCTTTATTCTGCTTCCCGAAATCTGTCATTTAGCTAAAATAAACTTCCTTATAATCTTCACACACAATAGCCCATCTCTTTGTACTGTCTGTCTCCCATTCAGGGACTTCTCTCCCTCCTCACTTCCTTCAAAATATGGCTCAAACATTGCCTTCTATACAGAGACTTTCTTGATTACTCCAATAATGGTTAGGGTCCTTCCTTCCTTTATTATATTTAATTACCTAGCATTCATTTTGTATTTGTTCTATAGATATGTTTTCTAATAATGTGCTTCTGTGTTTCTTTCTCTTCTAAGAAAATGTAAACTTCAAGGGGTGGCTAGGTGGCACAGTGAGTAAAGCTCTGGCCCTGGAGTCAGGAGAACCTGAGTTCGGTTACAGCCTCAGACACTTAACAACCACACAAAAAAAACTAGTCATGTAACCTTGGGAAAGTTACTTAACCCCAATTGCCCTCCAAAAGGCAAAAAAAAAAAAGTAAACTTTTAGAGAGCAGAAATTATTCCCCTTCTGCTGTTTTTTCGGGTTACTTTTTGTATGTCCCCGACTCAGCACACTATCTGTAATATAAGAGGTACTTGATAAATACTTGCTTATTGATTGATTGATTCATAGATCTTTTGATTAGTAACAGTGGGACATTTAGGCTTTCCATCTGTTCTCTCTCATTACTGGTACATTACTCACCTGCACATTTGTTTTTCTGATTCCACCTTTCTCAGATCCCTTTAGAAAAAAAAGTCACTTCTTGTAGGCAAGTCAGCACTGGCAATATGTTGCATACTTTTTTTGGTCCTAATTCTTCTTACCCTCTGTGTAGTTTTTGATATTGCCTTCTTCTTTTATATTTTCTGGGATTCACTGACACTCTTCCCTCAAATTCTCCTCCTGAAAGGAAGTCTATTCTTTCTTAGTCTCATTTGCTAAAGGAGAGTTATCATAGGACCTTATATTTAAGGTGGAAAAAGACCTTAGAGAACATCAAATACAACCCCTTTATTTTACAAATGAAGAAACTGAGGCAAAGATAGGTTGTCACTTGCTCAGGATCACATAACTTGTTAGTGTCTAATAACAGGATTTGAACCTAAGTCCAGCTCTATCTGTTATGCTAAGCTGAGGTGGAGGAGGAAAAAGGAGCCAACATTTTAGATAAAGGTGTATGATTTGCAAAATATTTTTCAAGCTCTGTCTCCTGTGATAGTTCACCCTCCTTCTCTTGCCTTTTAAATCTGGACATATTCCAAATCTCCATTGTAGATCCTCCTTCCCTCCCCCCCCCCGTAAATAGATAGATAGATAGACAGATAGACAGATATTTAGATATATGATGGATGTATATATTCTCACTTTGATCCAATTACAATTCTTGATTCCCTTGCCACTACCCCCTCAAAAATACCATATATATATATTGGAATCCATAAATGCATACATATTACTTCCCCCATAGAATTTAACATTGGAGGGTGAGAGCTGTTTTATTTTTGTCTTTGTACACCCAGTGAGAGGCTGTGTGGCATAATGGAAAGTAGAGCCAGAACAAGAAAGATCTAGGTTCAAATCTCACCTCTGACATATACTAACCCTTTAACCCTGGACAAATCACTCAACCTCTCAGTGTGCTAGGTAATTCTCTATCATCAACATCTTAAATTCAACATTTCTAAAACTGAACTCATTATATTTTTCCCCAAACCCTGTCTATGGGACAGTCAGTTCAAGATGTCAAATAAGCAGTTAGGAATGGAAAACTGGAGGTCAGAAAAGAAGTTAGAGCTAGTCAAATAGATGTGAAAATCTTCCGCAGAGTGATTGTAGAATCCATGGGAGTGGATTTGAGTCTTCATTGCACATGGGCAGCAGATCTTTTCATTTGGCTCTAACACAAAATCTTGGCCCAGCAGAATATCCCATGATAGGTCTAACTTTGAGGAAGTAGGCACGGAGCAATCATTAACATCTCCTCAGATATTTATTCCAAATGGAGCAGGGGCTGGCCACCTTTTCAGAGAAGAATGCTGTAATTTTAGTCCCTATTCTTTCTGTTTGTTTAGCTCAGCATTCGGAAGGTATTAGTGACTATATACAAGGGATAGGAAGAATACATTTGTCAGTACTCAAGGGCTGGAGAGGAACAGTTAGTACTACCCTATAAATACAAGGATAGTTTTAGGGAGTCACTTAGAATGTGCTTTTTTCTCCATCCCTCTGTCACATAGCCATGCATTGCTAGCCATCATGGGGTCATTTCACTTCCCTTCAAAGCTTCTAGGTGATGCAAGAGAGACTAAGTGAAATGGACTAATAATGTCTTGTGATGTGGCATGATCTTATTATATCTGTCAGCTTTATTTATTTTTTAAAGAAAAAAGTCTATTTGGGGCCAGAGAGAAATGTATTTTCTAGCTGTAATAAATCTTGTTTATTCCCAAGACAGTTCAGATCAGTGTCAATTTAAATAATGTTGAACTTCCTCATGTAAATAGAATTTTTTTATAAAAAAAAAATAAAAAGAAATCAACCAAAAATCAAAGTCATATTCTCACACGTTAATCAACACTTGTTAAAAAATCAGAGAGCTCAAATCAGTCCCTTAAATCAGCAGCTGTCTCCAGGAGAACTGTAGGTGGTACACTGTTAGCCGAGAGGCTGACCTCCAGTGGCCTTCAGACAGAAGAATTCACTTGGTTGACAAAGATGCAAAAGGCAAGTGATGGAATAAGGAAGATGGCTCATTGTGACACTATTGTTTTCAGGAGTGGTGGCTGCTGTTGACATTTTCATGGCATTTCAAGTCCCTCTACAAATCTCTTATAAATACTACCTAATGCAAAGCTTGACCTTCCTCTTAAAATACAGCGACTTAAGAGATTTATTATCTTAGTTTCACATTTACTCCTCTTTTTGTGTATACCACCAGAGCTGTATTTTGGCTGTGTGTTCTCTTTTCTTTTCTTTTCTTTTTTTAAATATTGAATAAGCTACAACCACATTTTTCTGTTGTCTATCTCTCCTCCATTGTTCCCTGGTCTCTGCCACTGTGATGTGTGGAAAATTCCACTCTGAAACAGAAAGTAGCTTTCACTGTTAAAGGGAATGTTTGTCTCCATACTGTAAATCCTAAGTAAGCCAAGCAATTTCCCTTATTAGTGCTGGATTTTAGGGCCCATATACTGATTCTGTCATATACTTCCTCAGTTTCCTCATCTGAAAAATGAAGGGATTGTACTAGACAAGCTCTAGATGACCTTCATGTTTTAAAGTTATGATGCTAGAATCCTTAAGAGAATTCTAATTCTTATAATTCAAATTAATGACAATCGATACAAGAAATTGTGCAGTGCCAAAATGTAATATGCAATTGAATCAAATTGTTATTGGGTACATTTGGGCCCTGTATCAGCTAGTTCCCCATTTTTTTTCCCATTTCACTGAACTAAATTAACATAATCGAATTTATCTAAGATTCCACTGGTTTTTCCAAAGGTGTTACTGAGTTGTTAGAATGAATTGGACAAAATCTACTTTGCTTTATTCCTAAATTTGAAAAAAAATAATGAATAAGTTAAAGTAAGGACCATAGTAGTAGTGGACTAGATCTTGCCAGTGAGTAGGGAATAGATGATGATACTTTTGAAATAAATTCTTACAAATTATCTTATGGTAATATTAGTTCCCAATGGGTCTTTTAGGAACAATACTGGTCTTGTATTTATCCAGCTGATTTCACTTTTAAGAGGACTAGAAGACCCTCTAAAGGACTTGTAAGTCCAAAGAAGTAGAACTTGAATAATTGGTTTGGTTTCCTTGGTCCCAGAGGCATAAAAGTTGCTAGTCTACAAGGAATTGGTATACTGGAGGTTTCAACAAAATTTCTCTTATCCATTGGGATGCCTTTCTGAATAAGTATTGACCATTGCTGTGGTAAATACAGAGGTGGAACAGGAAAGCACTTTCCTTGAATTTAATTAAAATTTTTATTCTTTATAATTTTATTATCAATAGAGTTATTTTTATTTCATTTTGTGATTCATGTGTTTCTTCTTTTTTATTTTTATTTATTTATTTGTTTTCAGTTTTCAACATTCATTTCCACAAGGTTTTGAGTTACAATTTTTTCCCCAACTCTCCCCTATCCCCACCCCAAGATAACAAGCATATGAAATACCCCTTCCCCCAGTCTGTTCTGTCTTATATCCTCCCCCATCTCCCCTTAGTTTCTAGTAAGGCAAGATGGATTTCTATACCCCAGTACCTGTATATCTTATTTCCCAGTTGCATGTAAAAAGCAAATTTTTTAACATTTGTTTTTGAAACTTTGATTTCAGATTCTTTCCTTTCTTCCCTCCTCACCCACCCCCACTGGAAAGAAAAGCAATTCAATATAGGTTGTACCTGTGTAGTTATGCAAAACATTTCCATAGTAGTTATATTGTGAAAGGCTAACTATACTTCCCTCCATCCTATCCTGCCCTCCACTTATTCTATTTTCTCCTTTGACTCTGTCCCTTTTCAAAAGCGTTTGCTTCTAACTACCCTCTTCCCCAATCTGCCCTCCCTTTTATCATCCCCCCTCTTATCCCTTCGCCCCTACTTTCCTGTATGGTAAGATACCCAACTGAGTGTGTTTATTATTCCCCCCTTAAGCCAAATTCACTGAGAGTAAGGTTGACTCATTCCCTTTCACTTTCCTGCTCTTCCTTTCCATTGTAACAGTTTTCTTTTCCCTCTTTCATATGAGATAATTTACCCTATTCTATCTCTCCCTTTCTCCTTCTCCCAATATATTCCTCTCTCACTTCTTAATTTTATTTTTTAAATATCATCCCTTCATATTCAACTCATCCTATACCCTCTGTCTATGTATACATGTACACACATATACTCACATATACATATGTATTTCTACACACATACAATATGTATATATTTGTAGCAGCAAGCACCCCAGCATCCCCAGGGGGGCTGCCAACACAGATTCTTAGATCTGCTTTGCTAAAGGAAAGCAACTCAAAATTGGTTAACAAGCTTACTTTAATCAGTCAAATATATATATATATATATGTGTGTGTGTGTGTGTGTGTGTGTGTGTGTGTGTGTGTGTGTGTGTGTGTGTGTGTGTGTGACCTAGTTCAGGGGAAAAAGGTCAGCATCCCAAATTTCAGAGTATACAGAAAGAATTATCAAGTCAGAGAAACAGATCAAATAGACAGGTTTCCAAACTGTCCAACCATATATATACACATATATATTCCCTTCAACTATCTTCATACTGAGAGAAGTCTCATGAGTTACAATTGTCATTTTTCCATGTAGGAATGTAAATAGTGCAACTTTAATAAGTTCTTTATGATTTCTTTTTCCTGTTTGCCATCTCATGCATCTCTTGCTTCTTGTATTTGAAAGTCTGTTTTTTTTTCATCAATAATGCTTGAAAGTCCTCTATTTCATTGAATATCCATATTTTCCCCTGAAGTATTACTCAGTTTTGCTGGATAAGTGGTTTTAATACTAGCTCCTTTGACCTCCAGAAATTGCTACATCTTTTGTTATCCTGATTGTGTTTCCAAAATACTTAAATTGTTTCTTCCTGACTGCTTGTAATATGTTTTCCTTGACCTGGGAACTCTGGAATTTGGCTATAATGTTCCTAGGAGTTTGCTTGTTTTTTTTTTGGGGGGGGGTATCTTTTCCAAGAGGCAATTGGCAAATTCTTTCAATTTCTATTTTGCTCCCTGGTTCTAGAACATCAGGGCTATTTTCCTTGAGAATTTCTTGAAGGACGATTTCTAGTCTCTTTTTTTAAAAATTATGACTTTCAGATAGTCCAATAATTTTTAAATTATCTCTCCTGGATCTATTTTTCAGGTCAACAGTTTTTCCAATGAGATATTTCACATTCACATTTTTTTAAGGCATTCTTCTCTTCATTGGCTTTTTGGGCCTCTTTTGTCATTTGAGTTAGTCTATTTTTAAAGGTATTATTTTCTTCAGTATTTTTTGGGTTCTCCTTTAGCAGGCTGTTGACTTGCTTTTCATGATTTTCTTGCATCATTCTCATTTCTCTTCCCAATTTTTCCTCCACTTCTCTTGATTTTCAAAATCTTTCTTGAGCTTCTCCATGGCCTGCAACTAGTTCATATTTTTTCTTGGAGGCTTTTGATTCAGGAGTTTTGACTTTGTTGTCTTCTTCTGGTTCCACTTTTTGATCCTCTTTGTCCCCCCAAAAAGATTCTATGGCTTGATTGTGCTTCCTCTGTTTGCTCATCTTGCCAGCCAATTACTTGATTTTTGAGCTCTTTGCCATGGTAGAACTCTGCTTCCAGAATGGAGAGAACTGTGTCCAAAGTTTCTGGGGTTTTGTGCAGCTGTTGTCAGAGTTATGATGGGGTGCCCTCTCTATAGCTACTCCAACCTCTGTAGTGCTAGCATTCTTCACACCAAGACCACCACCCAAGACTGTGACCCAGATCTAAGCAGGTGAAAGCAAGAGCAATTATCCTCTGAATGGTTGCTTGTTCCCCTACAATCTGCAGGCCTGGATCTGTGGAGCAGCTGCACTGTTGTACCACCACAACGCTGCCACCTCTGCTGCCCTGAGGTCAAGGGCTCTCTTCTCTCACCCAGTTCCATCAAAATTCCCTACTGACCTTTTACTTTCCCTGTGGTGTTTATGGATTGAGAAGTCTGAAACTGTCACAGCTGCCAGTGATTCACTCTTCTGAAGTCTGCTCTGGCAGTTCTGAGTCACTAGTCTGGGCTGGCACAGCTCACGTGGGACTACTCTTGATTGCCAGTCCAGTGTGATAGACCCTTCCTGTTGGCCTGCCAGGCTGACTTCAGCAAGATATTTGTTTCTCTCTGTTACTTTGTGGGTTCTGTAGTTCTTAAATTTGTTTAGAGTCATTTTTTTTACAGGTATCGGAGGTGGCTGGAGAGGGAGCTGAAGCAAAGTTTCTGCTTTTACTCTACCATCTTGGCTCCACCCCCATCCATGTGTTTCTTACTGCATTTTAACCTCAAGTGAACCACTGAAGTGGTTTATTCTAGGCTCAGCCTAGAATACTAGAATAATGAGAGTTCTAGTTTCATAGTTAGGATGGAGAAAGGGATTCCAAACTAAAATATCTATTTTCCCATAGGCACTGCTGACTACTACTAGAGGTTTCATGGGCTATAGATAAATGCTGGATTTGGAGTAATAAAGACGACTTCAAATCCCTTTTCTGATACTTAATAATTGTGTATCTTGGCAAGTTATTTACCCTCTGTATGATTTAGACACTTCCATAGAAGTTATTTACAACCCTTCTATATTTCTGTTGTGATGATTCCAATATTATAGAGGCTTAGACAGGCAAGGGGGATGTAACATAAAGATTATAGGATTTAGTGTCAGAATCTTGTTTTGTTGGGCTTGGATTTTGTTTGTTGCATGACCTTGGTACTTCACTAATTGGGCTCCAGTTCCTTCATCCTTAAAATGAGAAGAACAATAAAATGATAAAAAAAAAATTAAAATTGGAAGGAATGTCTATGGCCATGAGTAATTCAATACATACCTCCCAAAAGAATTCCCACTACAAAGTCATTGATAAATCACCATCCAACCTCTTCTTGAGTATCTTTAGTGATGGAGAACTCACTACCTTTAAAGAGAACTCATGATATTCTTAGATAGCTCTAATTATTAAGAAGGTTAGGAAGCCTAATTTTGCTTCTTTTTAATTTCTACCTGTTGTTCCTTAGTTTGCCCTCTGGGGAGATGACTACTCATACTACTATTACCGCTACTACTACTACTACTACTACTACTACTACTACTACTACTACTACTACTGCTACTAATACAACTTGCCCTTCTTTTTTTTATTTTATTTTAAAGCAATCGGGGTTAAGTAACTTGCTCAAAGTTACACGGCCAGTTATTTCTGGGTGTGGTGCTGAGTATCTGAACCTGGGATTTGATCCAGGTCATCCCGACACTGGAGCCGGTGCTCTTACTCGCTGAGCCACCTGGCCACCCCTTACAACTTGCCCTTCTTACCTTCACAAATTGGTATAACTATCAAATGAGAAAACATTTGTAAGTGCTTTGTAAACTGTAACACCATAAATAATATTATGTAATTGAGAGATGAAAGGGACATTTGAGGTCATCTAGTTCAACCAGATCATATCCTCTCTCAAATCCATTTCTCTAGTTCCTTCTCTGAGGTACCCCCACCCCCAAACATACACACACACTGTTGCCCCCTAGCCATCTTTATACCACACCATGATTTACCCACAAGTTGAACACTACCAGTTCTGAAAAAGTCACGTCAATTGATTGCTCTATTTCTCCAATCACCATTGCTCTGATTTTCCAGTTCAAACAGCTTTTTTTGGTCACCACTCTTTTATTTGTATTATTAGAATATGAGCTTTTGAAGTCACCTAGAGTACCAAGAAGTTAAATGACTTGTCTAGGATCACATAACTAGCATTTACATAAACAGAACTCAAACCCACATCTTCTCAAGGCCTTCTTTCTTTCCATCATATGATTATATATATATATATATATATGCTATTATTATTACTCTTATTAATACCATTTTGTTCAACTAACTTCCCACTTTGATGCTTCATCATGGCAGAGAAGTGTCTCTGGATTCTTGAAGACTATACCAATAGATATTTTAAATATAGGTCCAGTGAGGAGCTGAATTTCTGTTTTCTGAAGACTAGTCTCATTCAAGGATCACTGCAATATAATAGAATTTTTAGCCAAAGCAGTTCCCAAAGAATGCATGGTTTCACCACAGAAAACAGGTTTGTAAAGGGGATACCATCTATTTCCATGGAAGGAATACCAACACTGATGAATTTAGAAATTCCTAAAATATTATTATTTATATTATTATTCCTTTTTTTTTTTGCTTTTTGGAGGGCAATTGGGGTTATGTGACTTGCCCAAGGTCACACAGCTAGTTTTTGTGTAAAGTATCTGAGGCAGGATTTTAACTCAGGTTCTCCTGACTCTAGGGTCAGTGCTCTATTCACTGTCACGTAGCTGCCCCATACTTATATTATTATTAATTTAATCATTCTTATTATTATTATAAGACACTATCAGTTCCAAGAACCCTAAACCTCTATGGTCCCATATGTCTGAGAGTTTAGAGCATTTGGCGTTTCCTCAAAGAAAAGCTATACTAGTGATAAAAAAAAAAAGATTCCTCATATAGGTCATAGAAAATCTAAAGTGAATGTAGAGTTAATGTGTTAAACAAAATTTATTAAATATCTGCCTTGTTTTAACTACTATTCTGGAGATAAAAAGGAAAAACAAATAATAACTCTTGAAGTCAAGAGAGGTAGAATGGGATATGCTAATGATTCTCAAAGCTTGTTCCAAACTAACCATCTCCAACTGTCTTTCAGACATCTCTCACCAGATGTCTAGTAGACACCTTAAATTTAACATTGCCAAAGCAGAAATCATTCTTTTTCTCCCTAAATCTTTTGCCCACCAATTTTCACATCTCTGTCTTGGACACCGCCATCCTTCCCAGGCCCTGGGCTCACAGCCTAGTCGTCATCCTTCACTCTTCACTATCTCACATCCAACCCATTGCTAAGTTCTCTGTATTTTACCTTTGCAACATCTCTAGATTTTGCCTGCCCTCATCTGATATTGCCACTTCACTGATGTAGGTCCTTAACACTTGGACTATTTAAATAGCTTGCTAGTGAATTTATGTGCCTCAGGTCTCTCACCCCTCCCATCCATCCTCCATCCATCCACCAAAGTGATTTTCCTAAAGCATAGGTCTGACCATATTTCTCTTTCAATAAATTCTAGTGGTTCTCAATCACTTCCAGGATCAAATATAAAATCCTCTGCTTAGCATTCAAAGCCCTTCAGAACCTAGCCACTTCCTACCTTTCTAGTCTTCTTACACTTTACTCTTCTACCATGCAGTCTGCGACCTAGTGAAATTGGCCTCCTTGCTATTCCATGAACAGGACACTCCATCTCTTGACTCCAGGCATTTTCTCTGGCTATTCCCTATGCTTGGAATGCTTTCCCTCCTTGTCTTAATCTACTAGCTTCCTTTAAGTTTCAACTAAAATCCCATGTTCTATAGAAAGACTTATACAAGACCTCTTAATTCCAATTCATTGCTTCTTTTAATTATTTTTTTTAGTAATCCTACAATATAGGTTGTTTGTAACATTTTGTTTTACTTGTCTCCCCCATTAGATCATGAGCCCCTTGAGGACTGTCTTTTGCCTCTTGTTCTATCCCCAGGGCTTAGCACAGTCTCTGGCCCATAGTAGGCTCTTAATAAATATTTATTGATTGACTCACTAATGGGTTGAGTTCTGGACTTGGAGTCAGGAATAACTGGGTTGAAATATTGCTTTATATATTTATTATCTGTGTGACTCTGGACAATTTATTTTACCACACCTTGCCTCATTTTCCTCATCTGTAAAACGAGAGGGCTGGACCTGATGACTTTGAAGCTTTATTCCAACTCTAGAGCTATGATCTTAGCTCTAGATCTAGTTCAACAATTATACTGAAAAACAAATAAAAATATATGAAAAATACAGAGAATTAACTTCTGAATGTGACCACTCTCGTTCTGTAAGCCAAATTGCTCTGAGATGCTCAACATCAGCTGCCTCTACCCAAGGAAAGACTGCTCCTGACAGATATTAGGATAGAAGCAAGGGTGAAAAAAAGAAGCAATCATTAATTTCCCTCAAAGACACCACACCATATGTGCATTTCTACTTAGTTATTTTCCAAAAGACTGTTTACTCTCTCTCATTTCACCAGTGGAACCAGGTGCCCTATCTCCTCTTTCCCTAAAGTGTTGCATAACACAATTTGGCTGAGAAGTAATATATGAAGCTCAACTGTTTAACCTTTACTTTTAGGAGAAAAAAATCAGCATACTAATTAGGAAAGATGCCACCCAAGGGACTCTAGTTCAATGTTATTTCCTTCTGGAAAATGCAAGGGATGTATTATGGAATCTACTCTAATGGAACCAAAAGTACTCTTTTCCTCTTTGCTCTTCTCAACCGCAGGGAGAGTCCATTATACCTCTCTCAACTGTTGAAATTAAATTCAACGTACTTACCTGACTAACCTGAAGAATCAGTTTCCCAAGTCTATAATATATACTCTGGTACATAGTAGGGAAAGAGTCCTAAGCCAGGAGGCTGGAGGATTGCATTCTAGTCCTTGCTTTTCCAACAATGAAACTGCACAAATCAAACCTTGTCTCTGGTTCTCCTTTGCTATATCATCATTCATGCCCCCACGATAACCTTGGATGTCTCCCAGCACTCTCTCCTGAATCAACTTCATTACTCTCTCATTTCCCTTTTCTTCTCCCTGTTTGTCTTCCTCTCTCTCTCTCTCTCTCTCTCTCTCTCTCTCTCTCTCTCTCTCTCCATTTCTTTCTTCCTTTGTCTTCTTCTCTCTCTCCTGCCTTCTTCCCTCTCTTCCTCCCTCTCCTTATCTTCTCTCTTATCAGTCCCAAAATGCTCATTTTGTATCATTGTGCAAATGAACCCCAAATCTATGTCAAACCCTAAACTCTAAGGACATCCAGAACTGTTCCATAGCAATTTTAACTCCTCCTAAAATCTAATTCTCTTTCAAATTTCTCCATTTTTAAGGGGTACTACCATCTTTCCAGTCACCCTATGATTTTTACAATCCTCTACTCTTCCCTGACCTTCACTACTCATATATTTTCCCCCAAAACCTATCTCTCTTGCCAAATAGGCTGCAGTAACATGTCCTATCTCCTCTTTCCCTAATTCCAATTAATTCCCTCTTTTAATTATTTTTTTTAGTAATCCTACAATATAGGTTGTTTGTCCATTTTGTTTTACTTGTCTCCCCCATTAGATCATGAGCCCCTTGAGGACTGTCTTTTGCCTCTTGTTCTATCCCCAGTCCTATACTGCCATATACATCCTCTTTTCTTCACTCACACAGCCACCAACACCCTACTGTATTCAGAGTTGTTATAACTTGCATTTCTCTAATTAATAGTGATTTAGAGCATATTTTCATATGACTATAGAGAACTCTGATTTCTTCTTCTAAAAGCTGCCTGTTGTTTTTGACCATTTATCCATTGGGGAAGTGATTCGTATTTTTATAAATTTGATTCAGTTCTCTGCATATTTGAGATGTGAAGACTTTATTAGAGAAATTTGCTGCAAATTCCCTTTCCACACCCCAGTTTGGTTTTTCCTTCTAATTTTGGCTACACTGACTTTCTTTGTACAAAAACATTTTAATTTAGTGTTATCAAAATGATCCACTTTTCTTCCTGTGATCTTCTCTATCTCTTGTTTGTTCATAAGCTCTTCCCTTATATCTTGATTTCTTGCTTCAGTGTCTTTACAATGTCATAATATAGGATCATAAAGACTCAGAGCTTGGAAGGATCTCAGAGGGCATCTTCTCCAACCTCTTCCTTTTACAAGTTCTGAAACTGAGGCCTTGGGGAGTTAAATGACTTGCCCAAGGTCACATATTAAGTAAATGCCAACAGTAGGATTTGAACCAAGTTCTCTGACTTTTAAGGCAGTCTTCTTCCCAACAAACAATACTGCCTCCCACAGTATGTCACCCCTGTTCCTTACAATCTCTAGCTTCCTTGATGCTCATCTGCCATCTCCTAATAGAAGATTTTCCTGACCTTTTTAGTTGTCAATGTTTTCCCTCTGCAAATCATCATGAATCTATCGTGTGTTTACATGTTCTGTCTTGCCAGTAAGTTTCTTAAAAGCAGCATTATTCCTCATCCTGCCCATGTATCCCCAGTGTCTTATGTAGTAGACACTTAATAATTGCATCTTGGAATGAGTAAAATTGGTCTTATTTTCCTCATTTGAATGCCCATAGGATAAAAAGCTAGAAGGAGCCTTAAAAGGCATCAGGTACAAATCTTGTCAGATGAGGAAATTGAAATCTAAAGAGAGATGAATGAAATGACTAGTCCAGGATCACCCAAGTAATAAATAGAAGAGGCAGGTCTAAAACACTGCTCTTTTGACTTAAATCAAGTTATTTTCCCCTATGAAATGGGAGGTTTTAGCTAAGTGAACTCTAAAGTCTCCTCAAGTTCTGAAATTCTGATATACCTATTATAGTTTTAACTGTGTGTTGAAATTATGGGTCTGGTTTGTGCAGAAATTAGACTGAGCTGTTCTGTGAAATCCTAGTTCTTATGATATTGATCCAACAGTCAAGGTTCACAAGAAAAAAACAAATGTATGACCAAAAAATAAGCCAAACAAATAAACAGTTAAACAAGGCAAAAAAAAAATCCACAAATGAATGAATAAAAAAGCTAGTAAACAAATAAATGAATAAATAGATAAGTAATTTTTTTTTATGATTGAACCTAAGCTAGGTGGTGAAGTATGACTGAGTTTTAGAACACTATCACTTAATCTTTCTTCAGTGTCTGACTGTGCTGCTGAGGTGACCATTGAGCCATGAAAACTTTTCCAACATAGGACAGGAATAGGCAGCTCCTACCAAGTTGGAATTACTCCAAGTGTGGACCTGGTAACAGAATTCATGTCAGCCATCTTAGGACCAGTCTCATTTTAAATAGGAGAGACTTATCATTAGAAGGTTGAACAAACAATATTTTTATTTTCAGCCACAGAAACCCTTCTAACTGTCAGCTAAGACCTGGAAGGTTTACCATCCACAAAATCAGAACTAGGGAATAGTAGATGGGACATTGTTCCAGGTTGTAACAGCCAAGTCAACCAGTCAAATCACCAAGCATTTATTAAGTACTTTGTATGTACAGCTAGACACTGTGATAAACAGTAGGGTAACAAATACAAGTAAAAATAAATAAATAAATGTGGGGAAGGAGAGATAGTTTCAGCTTTCAAGAAACTTACATTCTAACAGGAGGAAAAAATATATAAAAAGAAGCTGAAAAGGGGGAATGGAGAAGGGGAAATGGTCTTACATGTGGCATGATGAAGAAAGTCTGGAGAGTCAGGAATAGAATCCATAGAGGCCTGAAGGACTGCATGTCACTGGCCTTTGTCCTTTTCTTAAAATGAATATTCCTAGGGCAAACCAACTAATCAGAGAAAAGGGCAGTTGGGATCTATTGCTGGGGGTGGGATGCAATTATTCCTGAGGGCAGTTGCCATTGCTGTGTCATTTATGGTCTGGGGGATGGACTGTACTGCCAATTATACAGTGGTCTATACCACTGCTACCCCACACTCCCACCTGTTCTCTGTCCCACTATCTCCTATTCTGCAATTCCATTTTCCCACCACACCAAATAATTTTTGTATAAGTGTGAAAGAATTTCCTACTTTGGCTCTAGCTACCTACTCAATGGCACAAACACACCAACACCTGACAAAGTCTTAGGTTCATGAAATATTGAAGTACAGTCTAGTAGAGAACTCTGTGCAAACAATAAAATCCATGTTGTCCTTGACATTAACAACCTGTTAATATACTGTAACTTGCATGTTAGTGTTGGCCTTCCTCCTCTGGGCTAGCCAGAGACTGACAACTGTTAACTAATCCACTACAAATTTTATTGACTCATAAACTGCCTTTTCGATTTCTGCATTTTTCACCCATTTGCAGAGCCATTTCCTGACTGCTTACACAAACCCAATGGAAATGAGAATATTTGTCACCCGTCAAGAGTTCTCTGAAGCCCCAAGTAAAAAAAAATAAAAAAGAACAAAAAAAACCCTAATATTTTCTGTATGTATGCTCTTCAGGAATCAAGCTTGTTGGAAGCCTGAGATTTACTTACCCTATTCAAATCCTAAGATTGACAAAGAGATAAATTATATCCTCATTTTCCTTTGCACAGGGTATAAGGGGCTTTAAAATAACAGCAAAAAACCAACCCAAGATTAATATTCATGAAACCCTACGGATCAGTGCAAACACAACTCATTTTTTATGCAGGCAAGGGATAAACAAACTTTCAAGAGTGCTCTAAAAGCAACAGTGAATGGTGTTTGGCACACACACACACACACACACACACAAAGCAGAATGCACAGTCTGTCCTCCATAGGGCCCAAAGGAGAAGCCCTAAGTGGATTAGAGATTTGAGGAACACTGGAGGAGAGGGAGAGAATCACAGACAATTACAGCTGGAAGGAACCTTAGAAATTAGTGGAACTCCCTCTTTTGAGAACTGAATAACTGGTCGTCAAGAAAAGGCAAGTGACTTGCTGAGATGGGAGAAGGCAAGCCTTACAGGGAAAATGATCATGTTCTTTAAGTGTCTTAAAAGCTGCTATTAGAAGAAGGATTCAGTGTGTGATGCTTAGCTCCAGTGGAAAGAGTAAGGAGAATTAAGTTGAATTTTAAAATTATGCAGATGCTGTCTGGAGGTAATGTAAAAAAATCTTAGCCAACTGAACTGTTCTAGCAACTATAAATCTCTGACCCTCCGTTTCCTCATATGGCAGGTCAAGATGACCCATGAGTTCATTTGTAACTCTAGAATTATGATTCCTTGATCAATAGTGAAATGGGCTGTCTTGGGAGTTAATGAGTTCCCTGTCACTGGAGGAATACAAACAGAGACACGGAATATTTTTCAGGACTTTTGTTATAAAACTTGGTGTTTGTAAGAGCATCGGCTCCAGTGTCGGGATGACCTGGATCAAATCCGGGCTCAGATACTCAGCACCACACCCAGAAATAATAACTGGCCATGTAACCTTGAGCAAGTTACTTAACCCCAATTGCTTTAAAAAAAAATTAAAAAAAAAACTTGGTGTTTGCAACTCAGATTCTGAAAATCATAGCAACTAACATTTGTAGATAGAGGCATCTTTGTAGAATGGTAGATAGAGCACCTTGACTTCCAGGAATGACCTAAATTCAAATCCTGCCTCATACATTTACTAATTCTGTGATTCTGGGCAGGTCAGTTAACCTCTGTTTGCCTCTGGTTTCTTATCAGTAGAATGGGGACAATACTAGCACCTGTCTCCCAGGATTTCTGTAAGGATAAAATGGAGTAACATTTGTAAAGAGGTTTGTAAAGCTTAAAATACTATAAAATATTATATAAATGTATGTAAATTATATATTTAAACAATTTATACAAATTATATAATACATTTTTGAAGACTATATATATAAAACCATTATTATACTTTATATTTTACAATGGACATTCTCATAATAACTTTGTGAGACAGAGTAATTATCTTTTCTATTTTTCAAAGAAATGTAGCTCAACAACGTGAAGTAACTTCCATGAAATAACACAGCTAGTGTAAATCAATCAATCTACAAATTTGTTAAACAGTTACCATTCACCAAATTATAGATTTAAGTCTCAGAAATCTGAAAATAAAGCCAAAGAATCCATTCCCCCAAGAATCTAGCATTCTAATGGGGGAGACAACATGTACACAAATCTGCATATAGGATATACATGCAGAGAAGATGGAAGGCAGCCTTCATTGTGGAAAGCATTGATAGTGGTGGACCAGGAAAAACCACCTGGGGATATAGTTTTGAGCTATGTCTTAAAGGAATCTGGGAATCTTTTTTTTTTTTTTTTGCTTTTTGGAGGGCAATTGGGGTTAAGTGACTTGCCCAAGGTCACATGGCCAGTTTTTGTGTTAAGAGTCTGAGGTCAGATTTGAACTCAGGTCCTCCTAACTCCAGGGCTGTTGCTTTATTCACTGTGCCACCTAGCCGCCCCAAGAATCTGGGAATTCTAAAAGCCAGAAGTTGTGAGAGACAGTAAACCAGTCATGCATGGTGGGGGTGGGAGTCAGTCACTGCCAAGACACAGTATGGCAGATGGAATAGCAAATCATCTATGGAAAGGAGTGATGCATTAAAAGATTAGAAGGGGGCAAACTATGAAGATTTTTAAATGCCCAACAGAGGAGTTTATATTTGATCCTCGAAATAACTGGAAGCTATTGGAGTGTTATTGAATAAGAAGTTCACATAATCAGACTTACACTTGAGGAAAATCATCTTTACATATATGTAAAGGATGGATTAGAATGAGGAGAAACTTGAGAAAAGGAGTTCATTTGTGAGGTTATGCATTAGTGAGAGGTTCTGAGGCTCTGAACTAAGGAGGTTACCATGTGACTCATAAGTAGAGGGTATATGAGAAAGATGCTGAAGAGAGACAAATGACAGGATTTGTATGTTTGGGGTGAGTGAAAGAGAGGAGTCAAGGAAAGCAGATTATGAACATGAGTAATTCAAAAGAAATACAGTGTTGTCAGAGGGGTGAGTTTGGGGGAAAAGTAGATAGGTAGATAGATAGATAGATAGATAGATAGATAGATAGATAGATAGATAGATAGATAGATAGATAGATAGATGGATGGATCTATTTTATACATGAGTTTGAGATACCCACATGGCATCCAGTTTGAATTGTCTAATAGGCAGTTGTACAAGGTTTGGAGGCAGCTAGGTGGCTCAGTGCATAGAGCTTTGGACCTAGAGGCAGGAAGACTTGAGTTCAAATCTGACCTCAGACAGTTATTAACTGTGTGACCCTGGGAAAGTCACTTAATCTCTGTCTGCCTCAATCCACTGGAGAAAGAAATGGCAAATCACTTCATTATCTTTGTCAAAACCCCATGGATAGTAATGGAATGCTGTGGTCTAAGAACTCATGAAGAGTTGGATATGACTAAACAACTGAGTAACAATACAAGACTAGAGAGAGATTAGGAATGGACAAATAGTTCTGGGGACCATCTTCAATGAAATGATAACTGAATCTAGAGAAACTTGATGAGATGATGTGATCATCAAGTGAGAGGGCACAGGGAGAAAAGAACGAGGCCCCAGGACAGAGGATTGGGGAAATATATAGTTAGTGAGCATGACGTGAAGAAAGATTTAGCAAAGAAGATGGAGTAATTTTAAAAACAATAAGAGGAAAACCAAGATAGAGTGAAGTCATGAAACTCCATGGAGGAGAGAATATGCAGTAGCAGAAAAGTGTCAATGAAATAGAAATAATTCAGAGAGGTCAAGAAGTGTGAAGATCAAGAACAGACCACTGGACTGATAACTTTGGAAAGAGCAATTTCAGTAGGACAATGATTGCATAAGTCATATTGCCAATGTTTTAGAAGAGAGTAGGAGAAGAGAAAGTGGAGGCACTCAATGGAATTGTCTTTTACAAGGATTTTACCTGAGAAGTGGAGTAGAGACATAGAACAATAACTGGCAGGCACAGTAGAAGGCTGTCCTAGGTCCTCTTCTCTTCTGTCTATATTCTTTCCTATGGTGATTTCGTCAGCTACTAAGAGTTCAATTATCATCCCTATGCAAATGACAGAAAAGTCTATATATTGAGTCCCAAATTCTTTCCTGAACTTCAATCTACCATTAACAACTGACTGCTGGACATTTCCAAGTAACTATCCCACAGGCATCTCAAGCTGAGCATGTTAAAAACAAAACTCATCATATTTCCCCCAAGACCTAATAGGTTCAAGTACTATGCCCTTGCCCTCAAACTTTCTTACATATAACTACTTTGTTTTATTTACAATGATTTTTTTATATTTGCTTTACATATACATGAAAGAAAATATGTATTATTTAAATGTATACATATCTGTATCTTCTTTATATGTGTATATGCCGATAAAGCTAGGTGATGTGGAGAAAAGAATACTGGAATGGAATCAGGAAGATATGAATTCAAATCAATTTTCACGCATTTGCTTACTGTGTGACCCTTGAGAAGACACGACCTCTGTCTGCCTCAGTTTTCTCATCTGCAAATGGGGATAATATATACCACCTACTTCTCATTATGTTGTGCAGAGAAACTAAGATACTATTTGTAAAGTGTTTTTCAAATTTAAAATTCTACTCGTTATGTATGTATGTGTGTTTGTTATTGTTGCTTTTGTCTGTCCTTTGTTCTTCAAGAGAATCAATTACATTAGGAGATGATGCAAGTGAATTGGATTTAAGTGAGTCAGAATATGTGTGTATGTATATATGTACATATTTTTTGTATGAGTATGTGTGTATGTATGTATATATTTATGTATGCATGTATGTTTGTATGCAGGGTTATGCTAAAACCAGAGGCCCTATGCCAGATGGAGAACTGATTGTTAAATTTTAATTGTGAGCATTTGGTGGTGGCTTTTTTTTTCGACCAGAGGATGAATGACATCATGGGGTGATATCTGGATTAAGAATCGAATTTAAATGAGGCAGAGTTGCACAAAGTCATCAGCCTCACTTTTTCTTCCAGATTCAATGAAGTACAGGGGGAAGACAAAAGTCAGAATGACTGACAATGGCCCAGGATACAGTAGATGACCTTGGCATTTTCAATGTCTGACCAATCTCTAAGCACTCCGCAGTGCTTCAGCTGCCTTCGTGACCACTGGAACAAATTGTTCTCATTCATCCATTCTTCTGGGCTGTCTTCATATGCTTGGGGTAGACATCCCCCTAACTCACTGATGGGTTTGAGACCCGTCAATTATACTGAACCTGGCTTAGCCTGTCTCCCAAGATGGATTTACCGAGGGGTGGCTGCTGTGCATGCTACCCTTTCTTAGAGCCACCAATGAGAGTTGGGTGAAAGGTGGACATTAAAGGGGGATGAGTGGACTGGAAAGGGGCTAAGCAAGCTTTCACACCAGAGGTGCCAATCTTCCCTGAACACTCCATACACTGGATAGATAATGCATATATTATTGCCCTTATTTGATAGAATAGAGGTTCAGAGGCTAAATAATTTTCCCCATTGAATGGTTGGAGGCAAATTGAAACCGTGATCAAAATATTACTAAATTGTATTTCCTCTTTGACCACTGGGTATCTACTATTAGGATTATGCCTCAAAAAGATCAATGATGAAGAAAAAGAGCTTTATGTACAAAAATATTTATAACAGTACTTTGTAGTGGTAAAGAAATTAAGGGTATGCTTATAAATTGGAGAATAGATACACAAACTACAGTATATGGTTGTAATGGGATACTACTGTTTCATAAGAAATCACTAAAGGGATGATTTCATATAACCTTGGGAAAACTTGTGTAAACTGATGAAGAGTGAAGTGAGCAGAATGAAAGGAACAATTTGTATAATAACAAAAACATTGTAAAGACAAACAAGTTTGTTTGAGAGACTTAAGAATACTGACAAATCACAAGTCCAAAGAACCAAAGAGAAAGCATTCTACTCATCTTCTGAAAATTAATGAACTAAGGATGCAGAATAAGATGTTATCTTTTTGGATAGGAACAATGAGGGAAAGAGAGAACAGAGAGAGAGAGAGAGAGAGAGAGAGAGAGAGAGAGAGAGAGAGAGAATAGAGATGGGCAGTAAGCACTAATGATAGTCATAACCAGTGTTTCAAACTTCTTAATCTAATAGCCTTTACTTAGTCAATTTTTTGTCTATTTGTAGCATTTGACACTGTTCACCATAACTCCCTCCTTAGTTCCTTCTTTATGCTCTCTTCTAAAGTCTTCATGGCATTACTCTCTTGGTTCTCTTCCTACATGTTTAATCATTTCGTCAAAGTCTCTTTGGCAGAGTTACTATCCATATGCTACCTTATGTACATGGGAATGGGAACCTAGGTGGTATAGGGAATAGGGAGCTTGGTCTGGAGTCAATAAAGCCTGAGTTCAAAAGCAGCCTCAAATACTAGCTATGAGATCCTTAACCTTCTTTGCCTCAGTTTCCTCATCTGTAAAATGAGCTAGAGCAGGAAATGGCAAACCACTCCAGTGTTTTTGCCAAGAAAACCCCAAATAGAGTCACAAAGAGTCAGATATGACTGAAACAACAGAACAAGAACAATGTATGTGAATACAATGAAGGCCTCTGACCTGGCACCTCTTCTATTCTGCTACAACAGGGGTTTTTAGTCTTTTCTGTGTTTCATCAGATTGTGAGCTTCTTGAAGGTAGGACTTGTCTTTTGTCTCTTTTTGCATCCTTAGCAATTAACACTGCTCAACACATAGTAGATATTTAATAGATGTGTATTAGTTGAGTGTGTGTATGCGTGTGTCGGGGCTGGGGGACCCTTTGACAGTGTGGTGAAACCTACGTACCCAGCAGAATAATGTTTTTAATATCTTGGATTACAAAGGAAACCAACCAATTATATTGAAATACACTTAAGAATATGTTAAAAATTCCAAGTTCATGAACCCCCTTAAATCTATATATGGATCTCCTGGAGGTCCACAAACCTCAGGGTAAAAACCACTGCTCTATACTTTACTTTTCAAAAATTGTTTTATGTGCTTAGAATGTTCACTCAACACCCATCTCACAAAATTTCTTGCTTCCTTCAAAATTCAATTCAAGTGCAATCTCTTAAAAGAGTTTTTTCTTCAGACTTTTCTAGTTATTAGTGCTTCTGATATACCACTTTTTATAAATTTGATGTATATTTTATCTATCTATGTATCTATCTATATGTTATTTCTTCCCAGTGGCCTCTGATTCCCTATTGACCAAACCAGTTTCATTTTATCTCAATTTTAACGAAATCAAGTAATGTAATATATGAGTAATAAATGCATTTTTAAATTAACTTGAATTAATATAATATTATAGACAAGCATCTAATGATGATTCTCAAACTTTTTAATGTTCATATTACTATAGCAGCTTTTTGCTCAGTTTGCTTGTCACTTGTGTTTCTTGGCTTATATATCTGAGTCTTCAAATCTGATAAATTGAAGCCCTGTTGGCATTGATGAAGGGACCAATGTGTTAAAGTTACAGGGAAACTCACTTAGGCTCAATATAAAGAACTTAATAACTAGTAGAGTTCTCCAAAAATTTTTTTTAAATATCACAATATATTGTCAAATAGAGGATGGATGCCCATTAGTTAGGAGTATTTTGGAGGGTTTTATTATCTCACTCAGATGGAGGGAGAGTGTGTTAAAAAAAAACTTGTAGTTCTGATTGATTTCAACTATGTAAACTTGACAATTTGAATTTTAACTTTGTAGTCTTAGTTTCCACATCTGTAAAATGAGAGGGTTGGACCAGATGACTTTTTAAGTCCTCTCCTGATCTCAATCCCATCAGTCTATGATATTTTGTACTATATTCCTCCCAGAGTTATGAACATCAAATGAAATGATAAATGTGCAGCACATTATAAACCTTAAAATGCTGTATTCTGAACCATTATCAAATTCCTTAAATAGAAAAGTCAAATATAATCTCTTTTCGGCTAAATGTTGCAGTTCATTCAATCAAATGTTCAGCCATGACACCTGTGAAATATGCACATAATCCTTCAAGACTCAGTTCACAGATCAATAAGTGAGTATGGGAGCTCAAATATTCGATTATGTGCCTGGAACATCTCCACGGACAGATATAAAAATTGTTTAGGCACATAAAATATGCTGAAATAGCAATTTTATGGAGAATTGTTTAGTTTCTAACTGTTTATAACTTTCATGGGTTAAAGTTGACAGAAGAACAATCTAGAAAAGAATGAATGTTAACATTATCACTCCCTTTCATGATCTTAAACATTTTGCAGCTATATTACAAAGAGTGAATATCACACTTTTTGGATTATTCCTTATCCTTTCTGGATAAATTCCTTGAAAGCAACAGCCACACATTATTCATGTAGATTTCTTTTTTAGTAACTAGAATAGTGTTAGTACTTGTTTACTCTATGTTTATTAAATGAATAAATACATGTTTGCAGATATACATATGTGTGTTTCTGCTAAATTATTCTTAAAATTCCTCATTTGTTGTAGTACTAGCCCTAGATTCATGGATGGATGTTTGGATGGATGGATGAACTTACAGTTATATTTATGTAGTATGTATAAACCCAATAAAATATTTATTCCAATATATTTTTCCAAATTCTTGGAACACAAACTGACTAGTTCTACCAAATTGGAAAAGAGTTAAGCATGGGCTCAGCAAAGGACCAGGTGTCTATTGTTCAAGGACCGGCATCAGAGAGGTTTATCATAGATGTCCCACCTTGTGATTATTTTTTGGCAAAGGTAACTCATTAAAACCACTTCATAAGGCATGAGGTGGGTGAGTGAGTATTTTGGTCTTTATTGATGAAGAGAAAGTTAACAAAGAATAATAAAATGATACTTTCTTCAATGATTTAAGTAAGTGTTCAGACAGATTAATACTGTAGATAATATAATCAAGAAATTTAGAGGTTGAGGGGGAGTTTAGGGACTCATAGACAGAAGATAGTAAATCAAATCATATAATTTAGAGCTTAAAGTGACCTTTGAAAAAAATTGATAGATTATACATGCATACAGATACATATGTATGTGTGTATGAATTGTGCATATGTGTGTATGTGTGTGTGAATGAATGAATGAAAATGTATATGGTATCAAAGGCTTTAGGTTTGGAAGGAATCATAGAAATAATTTAATCCTAACTATTCATTTCAAAGATAAGGATATTGAGAACCAGATTGGTGAAGTGGACTATCCAAGGTCACAGAGGTAGTAAGTAGCAAATCTGGACCTCCTGACTCCAAAAGTAGGAGATCCATGAAATAAAATTCAAATTAAGCACACACAGCAAACAAACAACAAGCGTTTCCATGCTCCATTGCATAGCTCTGTGAAAATAGTTCAACATCAATCATTCAGAAGAATTATCAGAAGAAAAGTCAGTGTCACTATTATAAGGAGCGAATTTGTAGTAGCAGGAGAATTGTGTAATAGGATTTGTTGGATGTTGATATTTGTACGGAACCTAGGATTTATTTCTCTAAAGAGGAAAGAGGAATCATTGAAGACTTACATAATCTCACATGTATATAATTTGTCAAGTATTTTCTCATAATAACCCCTTGAGGTACCTTGTATAATCATGGTTGTATCCATTTTACAGATAAAGAAATGGAAGCTGAGGGGTCAATTGGTATCTGAGACAGTATTCTAAGTGAGGTCTCCTTACTCCCAAGTTCAGTATGCTTCTCATTTTTTGGAAGAATATAATTTAAAAAGATTAGGACTATTAAAAAAAAAAGCTTTGGGTAACATGACAGTGACATCTCCACAGTGAAATCACCATTCTGAGGATTCCCCGAGACTAATTGTTACATAGCCTATGAAGGCAGGTCAAATAAAAGCACCATAGTAAAGGGATCCTTAACACATCCCATTTATGCTGACATCAATCCCATAGCTCTTCTTACAGAAGAAAATGTACTTGCTTAAACTGGAGTACATTAGCAGGGCAGACACATTAATGGTAGGGGCATAGCTCATAGGAGAACATAGGCTGGCAATAAGGCATAACATCGAGCAGTGAGACTTTTAGTAGCCATAAGTAAATACAAAATTTAGGAGAAGAAAGGAGGACTGCTAGTGATAAAGAAATGAAAACAAAACCCTTACATTTGTTGAGCATAATTTTATTAACTTGACACTCCTACTCCATTCACCCAAAGTACCTCCAAAATCAATAGTACATTCTGCAATTAGCAATAAATGTCTTATACATCCTCAAGAAGATCCAAGGAGTTTGAAAGTGCTTATTTCCATCTATAAAACTGTATTTGCTGTGAAATCACAATAAAACATCACTACTATGAACTAATTGGCAAGAAGTTCTATTTAGTTAGTGGAAAATCTCATTTATAAACTATCACTAAAGAAAATTTTCTTTAATACTTTTAATTATATATGACAACATATAATATGAATAAAATTGTACCTTGAAGAGTCTGCTTTATGAATATACATGTGTATATCTATCTATACATAGATAGATATATACATATATATGTATGTATAATTGTAATTAGCAGGTAATTTGTTTGAATAAAAATGCAAGTAGATCTTTGAGAATATCTGGTATTTGAAACATTCTTGCTATTTTGTTAAATTCGCTTTCAAAAAGAAAACTTACTAAACAAAAGTAAAAATCTACACAGCCCCTAAAAGACTGTAAATCCAAAAATATAGAGAGACTGAATTAATGACCTTTTATTATTTCACTTATTTCACTAATTACAAAACTTGTAATAACTAATAATTTATTAACAAGAATAAAATCAAGTCCAATTAAAAAATAACATAGATTCCTAGAAGAAAGGACTCTTGAAAGTTCTTCTAAATATTCCCCTTCTTCTGAAAACCCTCCCTACTATTAGATCTTCTCACCATTTTTCTCATTGCCACCATCATGACCAAAATCATCATCATCATCATCATCACAATTACAATGAGCACTACCATCATCAATACCATAATTATCACCATTAATATCACCATCATTATATCATTAAAATAAATTTAAAATCATTCTATGAATCAACATAACCTGCAGCAGCAGTGTCAGTATCATCATCACAATCGTTACAATCAAAATCGTCGATATTCTTAATAATACATTATGATATTTTGATAATCATTGTCTACATCACCAGCTCTGTCAACAGAATCACAATCATTATAACCATCACTGTCACCACCATTATTATCATCAGAATTACCATAATAATCTCTGTTATCCCCTTTAGATCACAAATATAAATGGATCTGTCATCTCACTGATTAGAATATTTCCTCCAATGTCATGTGTCAACCAACTCGTGTCTGGACATTCTTTGTGACTCTTTTCTACATTCTCCTTCCATAAGTTTACCACAGAGGTTCCACTCCAAATGGGGAGAGGGGAATGCATCAGTAGAGTACTTGGGCTATCCACTTGCTATGCTTCATTATTCACATGACCAGCCCATCTTCTTTTCCAACCGTGCAATTTCCTGAAGGCAGTTAAGTTAAACTTTACTCTATCTAAATTCCTATCAGTTACTTATAACCTGGTCATAATTACCATGTGTGCTTTCTTCATTGCACTCTCTGTGATATAGAGAATAAAGAATATGAAATTTAGAGAATACAAATTGAGAGAGCTTTACAGCAACAATGGTAGAATATCAACATTAAAGAGATGGGCCTTTTGTTTTGAGAAAAGATTGGGGTTATTAATAATTTTTCCTTCTTACTATTTTATGAGGTAATAATATTCATAATTATCCATAATCATTATCAGATTTTTATTATTTTTCCCAGGATTTTTATTTATTTTATTATTCAATTCAGAATGACAATGTTTATGACAAGCATAAACAAACATGAATATTTCTCTATAAAAAGGATTGAAAGAAATCAGGAATGACATTCAAAATATCTATTATGTAGAGCTTACATAAATATACATAGATTTGTTATGTACTATATACACATATGTATTATATACATGTGTATGTTTGTAATAGCAGAGCTTTCCTGCTTGTAAGTCCCTCACTCTGGAACTCCTTTTGTTCTCTCCTGTGCATTTTTACTATGTTTCACTGACACTTTTTACCTCCATTTATTCTCTTTTAGCACAACAATCAAGACTATCATTAACTCTCCTCTTCCCTCCCAGGTGGCATTCCCCATTCCCCCACCCTCCTCCAAAGGAAAAAAAAAAGACTTCACATGAAACAAATAAGCTTAGCTAAGTAGAACAGAGATAACTTGACTATGTTTGAAATGTATCTAATTCTGCCTTTTTAGTTTAAAACCTCTTACAAGAGGTGGAAATCATGCTTCATCGAGAGTCTTCCTGAGTTAAATTTTGTCACTGCATTGATCACAACTCTTGTGTCTTTCAAAGTTTTTTGGCTTTTAATATGTTGTTATTATATAATGTTTTCTCCTGGTTCTTTTCAGTTCACTACACATCAAATTCACATAATTCTTTCCAGATTTTTCTGATTCTATCCCTTTTATAATTTTTGGAGTACAATACCATTCCATCAATATAACATCCTTTAGCCATTCCTCACTGGGTGAGGACCCCACCTCTAGTTTTCAGATCCTTGTCAAAACAAAACTGCTGCTCCTGATATTTCTGTACAGATCGGTACTTTCCATTATTTCTATTAAGTCTTTCAGGTATATGACAAGTAATATTATCAGTAAGTTAAACACATATGCAACTTATGAAAATTCTTTAGACAGTCCCAAATTTATTTCCAGAATTTCTAAACTAATTCATAACATAGTAGTTAGTATTCCTGTTCATCATCACCTACAATAACAAATTTCTTAATGTTTTTCTGTAATATTCGCCAATATAATGGCTTTGTGGCAGTACCACAGAGTTGCTTTAATTTTCATTTTTCTTATTATGGTAATGGTATGTAGGTATATAATAACTTAATTTTCTTGCCTTGAGAATTGCCTGCTCATATCCTTTGATCACAACTACAGGGGCATGGTTCTTGTTCTTATATTTTTTAAATGAATTCCTTATAATCTTTGATCTCAGACCTTTATTAGAGAAACTTGGCTGTAATTTTATTTTCCCAGTAAAACTGTTTAGAGCTCACTCTGGTATATGTTGTGTGATATTAGTATAAACCTAATCTCTGAAAGACTTTTTTGTTTGGTTTCCTAGATGCCTTATTAAATAGTGAGTCCTTATAGAGTTCATTGCTTACTAATCTATTACATTTGATTTCTTCTGTATGCAGTAGACCTAATTTGTTTAAAAGATCAATTAAAAAATAACCAATATGAAATAGTTTTGAGGACTACTATTTAGTATTGAGTTCTGGTAGTCTTAGTCTCTTTTCACTGATAGTTTCCCACCCCATCCCATCCTTTCATTAACTTCCTTGAGATTTTGACATTTTATTCCTCCAGGTAAAATTTTTATTGTAGTTTTATAAGGTTGGGGTTTTTTGTTTGTTTGTTTTTACAAAACAGGTAGTTTGATTGGCATGGCAAGAATAAGCAAATTAATTTAAATATGGTTCTATTGTCATCATTATTATATTAGCATGGCCCAACCATGAGCAATAAATATTCGTGAGTAAGTTTGTAAGTGTCTCTCTATTTCTATAAAGATGAGTTTGTAGTTAGTTTCATATAATTCTCATATCTGCCTTCGTAGTTAAGCTCCAAAATATTTAATGTATTTTATAGTGATTTTGAAAGGAATTTATCTTTCTATAACATCCTGCTTGGTTTAATTAGTAATATACAGAAAGTCTGATAAGTTGTGGGACTTTATTTCATATTCCACTTCTTTGCTGATGTTATTAATGTAGCTTAATAGCTTATATTTTCTAAACAGCATTTCATCTATAAAAAGTAAATAATTTTGTTTACTCTTTAACAATTTTATTCCCTCTACTTTTTCATACTATATTGCTATATCTATTATTTTTATTACTATATCAACTAATAGTGTTGATAAACAAAATCCTTGCTTTAATTCTGGTCTTACTGCAAAAACATCTACTGTTTCTCCACTATTAGAGTCTACTGGCTCTTGGTTTTGGGTAGATACTTTTTTTTTTTTACCATGTTAAGGAACATTCTATTCATAGCTATGCTTTATATTATGCTTTAAGGTACATGAATGTTTATCCTCTTAAAATCTTTCTCTTCATCTACTTATATAATATAGATGTAAAATCATAATCAAAAATTAAAATATTTTGTGTTTATTTTTCTAATATTGAACTATATATAAATTTCTCGTAGAATTCCAATTTATTCATAATGCATATTATTTTGTATATGTTGCTATACATTGCTAACATATAATTAAATTTTATAGTAATCAGGGATTTTTTTTCTCTTCATCGTTTAAATACTATATATATTTCATGCAAAAAAAGGTAGTATTTTTTCTTTTTTCAGTTTAGGTAATATTAGAATTTATTGCTCATTTAATGGACTGGGCATAAAGTCAGGGAGATCTGAGTTCAATCTGGCCTCAGAGACTTACTAGCCACATGACCCTTAGCAAGTCATTTATGTTCTATTTGCCAGAGTTTCCTCATCTGTAAAATGGGGATGAAAATAGCACCTATTTCCCAGGATTGTTGTAAGGATCAAATGAGATAATAATTATAAAGGTCTTAGCACAGTACCAGCACATGGTGATATACATACACATGTACATACATACATATGTATTTACACACACAAATATATATACATATGTATATATGTACTGTTTGTGCATTTGCATGTATGTATATATGTATTTGTGCATATGTTACATATTATTCTAATCATTCTATTATTATTATTTATGTATTATCTATTTATTCTAATTATTCTATTATTATTATTCTAATCCTCATTATCATCACTACTATCAGCACTACTATCAACAGCCCCACCACTATTACAATCCTATTCATTTTCCTCATCATCCACAATCACCATAACTATCGTAATTATATTGTCCATAATAACCATCTACATAATATATAATAATATATACTATAATAACTAACCAATCAACAAAAATTTATTGTCTACTCTGTGTCAGGCACTGTTCTAAGCCCTGAGGATACAAAAAGAGGCAAAAAATAGTCCCTGCCCTCAAGTAGCTTACAATCTAATGGGAAAGACAACAAGCAAACAAATATATACAAAGCAATCTATATACAGGAAATAGAGGAAATAATTAATAAAGGGAAAGCATTAGAATTAAGAGAGTTTGGGAAAGGCTTCCAGTAAAAGAATGGATTTTGGTTAAGACTTAAAGGAAACTAGGGAGATCAGTAGGCAGAGTGGAGGACGGAGAGGATCAGTCTTGGGGGACAATGCCAGAGCAAAAGCCTGGAGCCATGACATGGAGTGTCTTGCTAGTGGAATGGCCAGGAGGCCAGTGTCACTACACTTAATAGTACATAATAAAGAGTAAGGTGTAAGAAGACTGAAAAGGTAGAAGGGTGCTAGGTTATGAACAGCTTTGAATGAACAGAACATTTGGGGTGTAATTCTGAATGCAATTGGAAGCCACTGGAGTTTATTGAGTTGGAAGGCGATGTGATAAGACCTGCCTTTTAGAGGGAGGAAAGATTGAGGCAGGAAGATCCACCAGTCAGTTATTGCAATTATCAAGACATGATGTGATATGAGCCTACACTAGAGTGTTAACAATGTTAATTAGAGGAGAGAAAGAGGCATACTCAAGAGATATTGCAAATGTACAATCAACAGATTTTGGCAACTGATTGAATATAGTTGGGTTAGAGATTGTGAGAAGCTCAGAATGACTTCTAGATTTTGAGCCTGAGTGACTAGGATGATGGTATTGCCATTTATAGTAATAGAGAAGATGGGAAGGGGGAAGGTTTTAGAGGGAAAGATAATCAGTTCAGTTTGGGACATGTTGAATTTAAGATACTACTGGATATCCATGTAGAGATTTCTGAAAGCCAGATAGAGATATGAGAATGGAGGTCAACAGAGAGTGTCAGGCAGAAAAGGTACATCTGAGAGTTATCAGCATAAAGATGGTATTTAAAGTCCTGTGAACTGATATCAGTAAGTGAAGTAGAAAAGAGGGTCCTGGAGAAAACCCTGAGGTTCACCTACAGTTAGAGAGCATGATCTGAAAGAGGATCCAGAAAAGGAGACAGGAAAAAAAAAACTGTTTGAATAGTTAGAAGAACAAGGAAAGAGTGGTGTCCAGAAAACCTAGGGAGAAAAAAGCATCAAAGAAGAGAAAGTAATCACCTTAAAAAGAAGCCCGAAGACTTGACTGCATGATAGCCACGAAATAGTGGGGCTTTCTTTTAGTGATGGAGGAATTCAACCAATAGTTTGCTGGTAGATATTTAGCAATCAGCTCTCTAGAAAAAGAACACACTCAGGACACATTTTGAAGTTTAACGTCCATTATTAATATTTTTTCCATCAATTTCTTAAGTCTAGGTAATCAATAAAACAATAAAAATTAAGCCCTGATTTGTAGTGTTTTCTAATTTCTGAGGTTTAAATGCTCACACTGAAAATTTAACAACCCTCTCTCATGAACCTGAGATGGCTGCAATACACGCCTGCTTCCAAATGACTAATTCTGTAATTTCTCTGATTTTTGAGTTATAAGGGTACATTAGACAGCAACTGTGATGTTGGAAAAGAAATAGATCAAGGAGATAGATCGAGAGGTGAACAGTCAATTGGTTTCTGTAAAGTCTAGGGGGTATCTCACCCCTCCCTCTTTTCCTCTCCTATTTCCCTATCCCCACTCTCTTATTATCTGAATGACAATTTGTATCAGTTATGGAATGGCAGATCTATTTCTTTCCCCCAATACCTCTCCACATTTCTAAGCTTCCACTCTGCTCTCTCAGGCTTGTGGTGCTCTTTGGAGAAATAGAAAAACTCATAATGTATAGAAGAGAGACTAGGCTTCCCTCCTAGGGAATGTTGGACCCCTGATAGGTATGAAATTCTTAAAAATATAGAACCAAGACAGAGCTGTAGTCAGGCTAGTTTTGTTACCATGGGAACATGGATGTACTTCTATCTGACCTCCCGTTCTTACTCCCTCTCCCCAAATACACAAACCTCACTAATGAATTTCATGCTGTGTGTAGTTCCTGAGTAAGGTAATATTTCTCCATAAAAAGAATGGTTTGAGCTTCCTTACATCTCCTGAATGCATTAGTGATGTGTAGTTACAGATCACCTAAGCCAATTAAACAGGCAAACTTGCCTCCAATTTTCTCTGGCATTTTGATGCATTTGTTTTTAATGAGGAAGATTGGACTTTGATGTGGGGTGGGGCAAGCTCACTCTGCCTTGTTCTGGGCTCTGAGAGTCTAACAAAAGGAATTCACACTCACTGAATTATCAAGTAATGGGATAGTTCAACCCCAACAATCATAATGTGCCTTCTAGTGCAGTCAGCTATCAAGGGACACTCAAGATGCAAACCAGCAATTATGAACTTTCTGAAGATACAAGGGCCACATGTCAACCTCTGATGAGTGTGGCTTCTTGAGACTTCAGTGATATTGGATGTCAGTTCCCAGTTCTGTTCTTATAAGAAGGCAGCTCATATGGACAACTATTCGGGGAATATGATTTAAAGGCTATTAAAAAGTGGTCCTTCAAACACTTCCCCCGCCAGGCTAGCCCTAGTGTTTGCAATTTCACATTAATTACTACTTTGCATTACGGTTCATATGAATTTTGATAAAAAAATGATATAATTGCTAAACGGAGAAGAATATAGAATTCCCTAGAGCTAGAAGAGACCTTTGAGGTCATCTAGTTCACCTATTTCACTTTATATAAAAGGAAAAAAAAAGATTCAAAGAATTTAAATGACTTGCCCAAGGTCACATAGAAAGCAAATGAATCAGTATTTGAATTGCATCAAATTGTGGTTATCTAGTACACAGTTCTAGGTAGATGGAGCAGTGGAAAGAACATCAGATCTAGAGTCAGGAAGACCCAAGATCAAAAATGGCCTTACATCCTTATCAGCTGTGTGACCTTGGGCAAGTCATTTAACCCTATTCACCTCAGTTTCCTTATTTGTAAAATGAGCTGGAGAAGGAAATGGCAAACCACTCCAGTATCTTTGCAAGAAGACCCCAAAAATAGATCACAAAAAGTCAGACAGGACTGAAATGACTAAACAATAACCATAATAAGCATATACTTGGCATATGTCATGCCTGCAAGTAGGTAAAATTGAAAATTTTAGCAGTTATACTAAATAGAGAAATGAATGGTGTATGATGAGGCTAGTGTCAGTTTTCCCAGTTAGTGGTCAAACAGTAAAACAAAGGATTGAGTTAGGAAATCAGAGGGAGGGAAAAGAAGATTGCCATGCAAAGGAAGTAGTTACTGGGTAAGAGAAGGGAGTTCTGAAGGCAGACTAAGTGGTGCAGGGGATAGAGTGCTGACCCTACAGTCAGAAGGATCTGAGTTCAAATTTGACTTCAGACACAGGCAGGTTGCTTAACTCTGCTTGCCTCAGTTTCCTCATCTGCAAATGAGATGGAGAAGGGAATGCAGTATCTTAGCCAAGAAAACCCCAAATGGGATCATGAAGAGTGGAATGCAACTGAAAGGACTGAAAAACAACAACAATCCTGGGGGACCAGTTCCTACACCCCTTGTTTGGATGATTACAACCATGTTGGTTGTACATATTGACCCCAGAGCTTGGTTCAAGGTCAGCATTTCTTATTGTTCCTACAGAACTTGTCTTTTATTTGACAGCACTGAATTTTGAGAGATTTTCATCATTCAACAAAGAAGTCTGCACCATCCAAAATACAAGGTAAACTGGTAAGCCCCTTGTTTGTAAGAAAAAAAATCAAGGAACTGGTGGCTCTTAAAGCAGAAGTGAGGTTACTTGTTCAGGTAACTTGTAGAAGGCAAAGTAACTCACGTCCAGAGGAAAATGAATAGCTTTCCTCATAGATTCAGGATTATGATTGGGTGCCATGTATCTATAAAAATGGAGAGATCTAGAACCTGATGATAGAAACCAATTTGAGCAAAGGCATTTAGTAAAAAGATTTTTAGGTTGCTTGGCCTGATGAGTTAGATACTTTTTCAATAGGATTCAGTTATGTTCACTATACCCCTGAAAGGAATCCTACATAGTACACGTTTAATAAATTTGTTTGGGATTAAATTTGAGTCAGCATGAAAATCTTAACTTGTTTGTACTTTTATCTTAAACTCTTCACTCTATCCCATCATCTGTGAAGCAGAGAAAAAAACAACACCAAATATGGAATCAGGAGATCTAGTTTGAGTCCTGGTTTTACCACCTATTAACTATGTACCTGTAGAAGCAAGCACCCTAGCATACCCAGGGTGGCTGCTAGCATAGGTTCTTAGATCTGCTTTTTAAAAGGAAAGCAACTCAAAAATGGGTTAACAGTCTTACTTTAATCAATCAAACATCAGAGAATACAAGCAGACAGAGAGACAGATCAGCAGATAGGGCTTCTAGCTGTCTGACCATTACATCAATACCTAGTCAGTTACCAGAGAGGGAAGCACCAACATCTGGGTTTTCAAAGCTGGTGGGCTCAACAGCTGCCCAGAGTCTCATCTGGCCAAATCACATAGTTTCGCTGGAAAAGTCAGCACCCTGAATTTTAGAGAATACAAACCGAAGTTGCAAGAAGACAGAGAGACAGATCAGCAGACAGGGCTTCCCATTACATCCATACCTAGTTAGTTACCAGAGGGAAGCACCAACATCTGGGTTTTCAAAGTGGGGAGGTGGGGAGGAGGGACTCAACAGCTGCCCAGAATCTCATCTGGCCGAATCACACAACTCTTCCCAAAGTGAGCCCCACAGCAAAACCTCACATCAGGGTATATATAGCATTCTCCTAGGTCAGAGATCATCACAACCCTCGTGTCCCACTGACCAATCACAACATAACAAAGTGTGGGTGTTCCTGAAGAACAAGCCTCCCACCACAGGCTCCAGGTGACCACATTCAGCCCATTAGGGGGCAGAGCATATTCTCAAAACAGGGAAGGTTCTCACAGTCACCTAAGCCTATCAAAGGGCCTAGGGACAGGGAAGATCTTCAGATTCCCATTCCCATAACAGTACCTCAAATGAATATTTCTTGGACTTGGTTTCTTCCTCTGTGATGTGAGAGTTTTGGACTAGATATATGTTTCTTTCATTCAGTAACATTCTATGACTCTAGCAAGGAACTCAGGAAATGGAACAGAAGAGTGGTAGGTTCATAGGGGGAGAAGGATAAAGGAAAGGTTAGAAATATGAGGCAACACCTAAGGGGAAGCTCTTCAGGGTGAAGATTCAGTACAGAATTCAAGGGTGCTTGAAGGCTGTATATATGGGGATGAGATGAATACAAAAAAAATGGTAGAAGAGGAACCAAATGGAAATTTTGCCATTTAACTCTTTTGCCCTGATTGTTACACTTTAGAATATGTGCCTACAGTCAACTGTAGTCCATTATCAAACATGATGACACAGTCAAAAACAAAAATGGAGCAACATCAGGTCATCTTCTCATTGCTGCATACAATGTCTGCTCTGCTTAAGTCTAAAAAGGCAAACTTTTGGATAGTTTTTTTTAAGAAAGTGCTCAGAATCATAAAATCTCCCTCTTGAAAGAAACTTTAGAAACCATCTAGCTCAATTCATGCCTCAACCAAAATCTTTTCTGTAATACCAAAATTGGTCATGCAGTCCCTTTCTGAAGAGCATTAGTAATACAGAACTTGCTGCCCATGGGGTAGCTCATTGTTTTTTGGGAAAGCTTGAATTTTTCAGAATGTTTTCCTTATACTGAACCAAAATTTGTTTTTCTATACAATTTCTACCCATCACTTCTTGCTTGCCCTGTGAGGATAAGCCAAACAAATCTAAACCTCCTTCTATATAAGAATACTTCATATATTTGAAGTCACAAAGGAAGTCCTTCTGAAGGATCCTCTTAGGCAGAAAAAATATACCCAGGCCTTTCAATCAATTTCCATATGACATCAATGCTGTATGCATTTCTGTCTTTATAAATTGGTTTCCCAGATTGGTTGTAAACTCCCTGAGGGTAGGGACAGTTTAATTTTCATTTTTGTATTTACTGCACCTACTTTGGCACATGGTAGGATTTTAATAACTTTTTTTGTTTTGTGATTGGTGTATTATCAATATCTTTATAAAAACACTGCACTCAGTATAGGTGCATAGTCACTGAACACAGTACTACAGATAGGTTACATAGAGTACAGAGTGATTGTCATTTCTGATCTTCACATATCCTGCAAGTGCTTATCTTGTTGAAAAACAACTTAAAGAAAAAAAAACATATTAAAAATCATTCAACCACAAAATGAAGGCTTAAAACAAAATAGATTGATATGTTAAAGTTGGCCAAATATCTAATTAAGGTAATAAAACTTATTCTTTCTACATTAACAATCATGCTAAGTTGATAAATTTATTTTTACTGCCTTATAAGTAACTAAAAACTTATTCTCACTACACACCCAAGTGCCTGGAATTTTGCAATTTTATTCATTACTTTGCCTTAAGTATTTTTCTCTTCAAGTAAAATCCTTTTCTAAAGATAAAAGAGAAGGCTATATATTAAGAATTTCTCTGATCCATCACTGTGAATTAAGTAATCTGATCACTTTCCTAAAGGAAATCAACATGAAGATGAAGTCAGATGTGGGTAAGGAGAGGATTAATCATCTTGAACTTGCAGTCAAGTCTGAGATACACAGTTCTCACTGTTAGAATGAAGCATACAGCATGATCATCAGTGGGAGATGAATAATGAAATAAAAATCACACATTATTTATGACAAAAACCCTAAATCCACAAAAAAACAACTTTGTGGATATGGACTTCCATGTATGTTCTAGGGGACTTTTAAAGAACAATTAATAGTTAAGTTATTATTGTTTTTGTTCAGTCATTTTAGTCATGTCTGACTTTTCATGACTCCATTTGGGGTTTTCTTGGCAAAGATACTGGAGTGGTTTACCATTTCATTTTGCAGATGAGGAACTGAGGCAAACAGGGCTAAGTGACTTGCCCAGGGTGACACAGCTTTTAAATGTCTGAGACCACATACATTTGAACCCATGAAGATAAGTCTTCCTGACTCCAGGCCTAGCCCTATTCACTGTGTGGTCTAGCTGGACTCAATTATACTACACAAATAATTTGCCAAAAATTAGAAAGAAAACATTCTATCAAGCTCTTTTTAATGAAACCAATTGGGTACAAAAAGGTAGGGATAAACTGGGCAAGGATTTAGGCAACAAAACCTTTTGACCATTATCAAAAATATTGATGCAAATTTTTGAATAAAGTTCTGGACCAAAGACAAAGGTTTTTCCAATATAACAATTAGAAAACAATAATATAATTGTATTAAAACAATAACACTTAAAATATACAGTGATATAAATAGGCTGAGGGGAGAAAACACCTTTGACAAAGATCAATACTTTTGTATGCTAAAATACCTAAAAATACCTAACCCCATTAAGACTGTTTTAAAAAAATTAATTATCTTCAACAACAAAAATCCACACAGAATGTAATGTGATGAAAAAGCACACTCAACTAATAGCATTATATATAACAGAAATATTAGACATTTCCTTGGAAATATTGACATAAATCAAAAATGCTCCCATTACCCATTATTATTCAGAAAACTGCTGGAAATGTTAAGCAATAGCAATTATACCAGAAAAAGAAATTTAAGGCAACTTATTGACAGAAACTATTTGGTGCAGTGGATATAGTGCAGGATCTGGAATCTGAAAGACCTGCTCTCAAAATCTGCCTTAAACAGTTACTTGCTAAGTGACTCTAAGCAAGTCATTCAACCTTTCTGTCTCAGTTCTGTCAACTGTAAAATTGAAGTAATGACAGCACCGACATCCCAGGGTTGTTGTGAGGGAAAAAATGAGATAATACTTATAAAGCACTTTGCAGGGGCAGCTGGGTTGTGCAGTAGATATAGTACCAGCCCTGGAGTTCAAATTTGACTTCACACACTTTCAGATTCTGGACAGGTCTCTTAACCTTGATTGCCTCCAAATAAAACTAGATAAAATAAAAATAAAGCATTTTGCAAACCTTAAATACTATAAAAATGCAATGATGATGATGATGATGATGATGAAGAAAATATGAGAGTGATGAAGAGTGAAATCCAAGGAAAACTTTGAGATTGGCAAACAGGGTGGCTTGAAGGATGTTCATGCCCTTGACAGAAACAGGGAAGTTAGAAGGGTTTGGCGGGAAGATAATGAGATCTGTTTTTGACATGTTGAATTTGAGATAATTATAAGGTCTCAAGTTGGAGATATTGAATAATGAGTTGTTGATCTGGTGAATCAGTCTTCTTTCTCTGGGGCTATGAAAGGCAGCTATAGCAATCTTTATCACCTTAATAAAATTGAAACCAAAGACATCTACCCAGAGAGCAAGACAAAGAAGGGGAGAAAGGGTCATTAGGAGGTTAGGCAGAGAAAAGGAGTTTTACAGCAGCTGTTGAGAAAAATAGTACAGAGAATTTATCAGGAAAAATAATAGTATTGCCCACAACAGTGACAATTCAGTGGAGATTTGATTATGCGAATTTGATCTAGAATTTTCCTCTACAACATCTACACATTGAATGCTTACAATCTGAATTCCAACTTCGTCATCTAGCACTTAGCAGAATTCCTGGCACATAGTAGGAACCTAATAAATGTTGATTGATTGATTGATCATTCCACCGGAAGTGGTTTCTCCAAAGTTACCACTGATCTTTTAATTGCCAGATTCGATGCCTTCTTCTCAGTCCTCATTCTAAACCTCTCTGCAGCCTTTGATACTGTCGATCATTCTCTCTGCTCCTTGGTGTTCTACTCTTTTGGTTTTGGGGGCACTACTATCTCCTGGTTTTCCTACCTATCAGAATACTCTTTTTCCCTTTCCTTTGCTGGATCCTCTTCTAGATCATGCCCTCTAACCATAATTGTCCTGCAGGGTTCTATCCTGGACTCTCTTCTCTTCTCCCTCTATTCTTCACTTTGTGAAACTTCCATGGATTTAATTACCATTTCTATGCTCATGATTCTTTCTTCTACTTATCCTGCCCCCAAATATCTGCTAACCTCTAATCTTGCATCTCCAACTGCCTTTCATATATCTTAAAACGGATGTCCAGCAGACATCTTAAACTTAACATGTCCAAAACTGAACCCATACTCTTTCATCAAACCCTTCCCCCTCGTAGTTACCTTCCTGATGAATATAGAAAGCAACACCATCCTACCAGTCCTTCAGGCTCACAATCTTCCTCAATATCTTTCACATACACACCCTCTACCAATCTGCTGCCAAGCTGTAATGTAATACCAAGCAAAGGCAACTTCCCAGGTTCAAAATACCAGCATAGGTGCTCTCTATTTTATTCAGTGACAAACCAAGAACAGAGAAGATCAAAACATGACATCATTCAAAATATAGCATTTACTAAGTGTGATTAAATAATCTCCAAGTACTACCCCACCCCAGGATCTTCCAATCATTCAATCAATTACAAAGTCCCTGTTCTAAATACTACTCCACCCCTAGGCTATACCTTAATTAAGTCCACCACAAAACCCCTCTTCTCAAATGGAGATTAGTTTCCAAACATAGGTAAAGTACCTTCATTTGTCAATCACAGAGCACAATAAGGTCAAAAGTTCCCCACCCCCTGGATCACAATTGAATCTACCTCAGAGTTACATCAAGTTTAAACACAGCACTTAATACCCAAATGGAGGTCTTTTCTTCATCTTGACACGAGGCAAGTTCTCAGCAATCTTAGCTCCTGGGGAGACAAGGCTTAGCAAGGCCATAAGATACATTGCCAGTCCCTTCATGAATTTATCCTCTGTCTATAGAACAGTCCTAGAACCCCTGAACACTTTAGCAAAGCCCTCTCCCAGGATTTCTGTAAACATACAACAAGAAAATCCTTCTTCAGGGCTTCTGAACCAACAGAAAGGCTCCCAGACCCCTGCAACAACAGCACTGTCCTTCACCAGTGGACAGTATTCATCCTGTCTGCAGGACAGTCTCCAGACCCCTGCAACAACAGTACTGTCCCTCACCAGTGGACAGTATTCACTCTCTGTCTGCAGGACAGTCTCAGGGCTTCTTAGCGAACAGCCAGGTTCCAGGACTTCTTCAACAAAAGGACTGTCTTTCACCAGTGGACAAATCTGGCAAAACAACATCAAAACAGACAGACAAAGTACCAGCAAAACAGCCATGTCTCCTCAGTCCTTGGCAGCTCAGGGGGCAGGTCTCAAAAGTCCAGGGCAATTCAAAGCGGCCACCAGCAATTCTCTTAGTCTCTCTCTCTCCACGAGGTGCTGCTACCAAAAAAGATCTTCCGCCTCTCTCTTGTCTCTCCAAATCTACCTCACCAGCTCCTCCCAGTTCAGGACTTTCTTTTCACATCAACAAGCCCATCCCACAGGTGGGATTAACAAACTCTGGGTTTTAACACAATCAATTTGAAAACCAAGCCAATACAGGGGAATCTTTAATTGCCATTACTATCACACAAGCCCTGCTGATTTCACTTTTTCAGTATCTCTTGAATATATCCCGTTCTCTCTTCTGACACTGCTACTGTGCTGCTAGTGCAGACCCTTATTACCTCACACCTGGACTATTGCAATAGCCTTCTGGTGAGTCTGCCTGCCTCAAATGTCTCCCTACTCCAATCCATCCTCCATTCAGACATTAAAATTCTTTTCCTGAAGTGCAGGTTCAATCATGTCTCTCTCTCTCTCTCTCTCTCTCTCTCTCTCTCTCTCTCTCTCTCT